>NW_010118532.1:14577-25284 GCF_000699245.1 Pterocles gutturalis | reverse complement strand
ATTGCTTATATATTATATATATAAAATTATATAATTATCAACGTGTCATCAAGACTCAGTTCTTAAGTTTAAATTAAACACTTCAGGCTTATACCAACAACTACATTTCCATGATCAAGAAACTACCTATCCCAAGACACATTTTGTATTTCAGTGGTGATGATTTGCTGAGTATCCCAGAACTCTCCAACCTTCTCCGGATGGATCTGGAATGACAGATAGTGCACTCCTGTCACTGGTGAATTAACTCATTTTCCTGTGATTTCTAAAAGCTATTTACAAATGACCATATTTTTTCATACTAAATAATTGCATTATGACAAATTAATGACCATAGCTGCCATCAAGCTGACAAACCCAACCCTTTTAAAGTACGGCACGCTGACGCTCCGTTACTCAGTCAATGCTGCGAACAAGCAAAGTTGTCTCGGTAAATGAACTGGAAAAACAAGGCTGCATTTTAAGCAACCTACATGAGTCTCTGCATAAATAGATCAAGGAGTAATAATGCAACAAGACAAGCACATGATGCCAAAGTGCACTGCAAAGGGAAGTGAACATACTGATTTTGCTTAACTTTTTAAGTAAGAATGATTTTTTTACCAATAAATAACAGTTCAACTGTCAGATAGAAGTGTTTCAACAAAACATTTCTTAAATGCTTAAGACACTTGCTGCAACAGAGGAAAGGAAATAGCCACGAGATGCTTAACGAAGTTCTCCAAATGTAAATGTGATGTTTCCAATCAGCTCCAACCCACAGATGCATTGCAGTAGGGTGCTCATTTGCTTACTGAAAGGCAATATGGTTTGTATCCCATTTAAACATATGCACGTTTCAGAGAAGAAAGAATTCTCTAACAGCAAAAGAATGGATGAAGCAGTTGGCTTTAGGGACAAATCGCTCTCATCCCAACAATTTATAATTTTTGCAATGCGCATTAACTGATGAAAGTGCATACTTACTACATACATTAAGCAAAGACGATGTAAGAACACATACAGATAAAGAGATGACGCTCACTCAAACAGCTCTATTCTGGCATAATTTAGTTTTGGGAAACTTGATGGTGTCAGGGATAGTATTCTTCAAGCTACTTCTGTGCGCGTGAATGCCGCGCATGAGGGGAGATGCTCAATTTCCGTGCAAGGGGCCGTGGCAGGGCTGAAGTCACTGATGTGGGATGACACAAAAAATATTCCAAAGGGAACTCAACCAGCTCAAGGAAGAATGGGACATGGGACAACACAAAATGTCACACCTGAGGGACAACCTTTGTGTCAGACACCTTCCACCTCCATTCCCCGTTGGGTTGCACGTCTCCTTCAGCACCCATGGCTCATCTGGGGTGCAGAGAAACCCCTGGGACAATGAGCCTACGCCTTGAGCAAGTGCAGCTATTCCTAAGTTTTATCCTGATGTCCTAATATACTTTAGCAGGGTACCTGCAATATACTATGCACTTTATTCATGATTCTTGGGCATTGAAACTTGGCAATTGCCCGGAAACTATCTTCGTTAAAGAAGATGCACCCTTTATCAGAACTGAATTTCTGTAATGCTCAAAAGCCTCTTCAAATATTTATTTATGCTTTATTTTACTATGCCGAAAAGCATGCTGCATGCCAGACACACAACTCTTAACTGTCATGCATTTGCCTAAGGACATGTGCCATCATTTTTATGTAGATCTCCAATTTTCAAAGTTTCGTTGCTCTATTTCTCTGTTAGTTTTAATTTTTGCAAACCCTTTAATATTTCTGAACCACTGTATGACATCATATGAAATCAACACTAACAAGAAAACCATTGCTGTCATGTACAGATTTTTTTTTTAAACAGTCTTGCATTACAGAAATTTATACAAAGAATAAGGCAGAGTGATGAAAAATATTTCTAGGGAATCATATTTTTCTTTTTAAACCTGGGTTTGATCGGCATCAACACCCTGGCAGCCTGCTGTTGGCATTCATCGGACAACTACACAGCAGCAGGGTGAAAACGCCGGCATGGAAACACACATGCTCTTCTGTTGCTTGTACTGCACGTGGAGCACGTTTTCATCAAGGGCCCAGCTCTTGCTGGAGGGGTGCCCACACGCAGCTCGACAATTGAAGGACAAGCACATCCTTGCTGGATGCTGCAGTTGATACGAGCAATCCAGCCGTTCGAAGCCGGAGCTGTGCTTCAGTACACCGCGAAGGGGAGTCTCAACCCTACCGCAAGGCTCTAAATTTATTGAAAAGCAAATAACTTGTTTACTATAACAAATTCCTCCAGCTTGAGTAATTTCTCTCGCTAAATTGCTCTTCAGTTCACTCCATTTTCTTCTGCGTCTTTCCTAAAGTTTGACTGATGCACTGCATTTGTCAGCAGTAATCAATCCATATTGCAGATTTTTCTTGCTGAGACAGAGTAAATGAAAGCTGAGTGAGATCACCATGCACAGGCTGAGTCCCGAGCGTGGAGCTTGCTTTTGGCAATGCTGGGTGAGACCACACGCTCCTGAGTACCAATAAGTCTGTATTGTTTTTTCACTGAAGGCAAACGTGCAACGAAAGCCTCAGGTTATGCCAACACCACTGCTTCAAGCACAAGAGCTCCTCCCAGCGCAGGATTTGTTCTTTAGGGAATTACAACTTTGCCATTGTTGGCAAACGTCAAGAAGATTTGGCAAGAGAGATCTGTTTCAAGGCCAGGCTGGATGAGGCTTTGGGCAACCTGGGCTGGTGGGAGGGGTCCCTGCCCATGGCAGGGGGTGGCACTGGGTGGGCTTTAAGGTCCCTTCCAACCCAAACCATTCTGTGATTCATTCTATGATCTCTGGCTCCTGCAACGTATAAATACACACAGAAAAATGTATAGATATGCCTGAGATGCCCTGAAGAAAAAGATTAGATATCGCTCAAAAATGCAAGGTATCCCAGAAGGGGGTTCCACAGAGCTTGCTAGGGAGCTAGGGAAGTCATACAGCTGTCCCAGGTCCATGTTGGTTTTTTTTTTGATTTTTGGTTACTGTGTGCCCATTCTTCTTCTTTTTTTTTCTTTTTTCCATAATTGCGTCTTTCTCCTTGACGTGCCCACACACTTTTACAACACCGATGGGAACCTCCTTGCCTGCTGCACCTCTCTTCCCCATCAGATCTGACCCAAATGAAGATCTGGGCTCAGAAACCACAGGCAGTAACTTTGGGACATTCTTGTGTGTCTTGTTTCCTTAAGGAACCAGACTAAAAAGTTAATATGGATTAGGTATTCAAATTAGTAACGAAAGAGCAGGAGTTTATCCTCATAGAACACAAATCAAGGCAAGGCAGTCCCAGCAGGCAGCAACTGCTTGGATCAAATGAGTATGTTAGATTTTGCCTGGAAATTCTGTGAAGAAAGGGAGTTTAGTTTTACGGTCCGCATTTTGTGGTGACGTGAACGGGCACAGCTCTGCCTGGGATGTTTTCTGTTCGCATCTCTAGAACATACATCCCACAGCCTCCAAAGCAAGCGACTCTGGAGGCACACTGCTCAAGTTCCAGACTAGGGAGAGCGGTTACAATCAGGAGAATCCCTGGGATCAAGAACAACAGAAAAACATGTATTTACATGTATTACTTCTACCTCTGAACTTCCTAAGATGCAATCAGTAGATTTTTTTTTTTTTCAAAATTCTACATAAGCTTTTGCCTAATCTATCTGAAGACTGGGAGACGTGACTATTTTTAAATGGCAATTAAAAGACTTCGGTACATCTCCCTAATGACAGCCCTCAGCTTGCTATTTTGAAAACCAAGCCTCAGTCTTGTGAAGAATAAGCACAGGAGGGATCAGTATTGCAAACAGAAAATTGTAATACAGAACCACTGCTTCTCTAATTCAATTTCCCAAACCCAAGAAAATCAATAAGAAAAGTGCTTTTGTATGTTGCTTTTTTTTTTTTTTTTTTTTTGACAGACTCTCTCTTCCTCCTTTCACATGTGCAGATATAACAGGAAAAAAGCAAAGCCTTGTTCAGACGTTCAAAAAGAAATGCACGCTGTGAAATCTTCGGGACAGCTTATATTCCTCTGTAGAAGGCGGATTAACATTTTTCATAAAAACATTAGAAATATATGAATATACATGTGAATTTTCAACTCCCTCACTTCCTCCCCTGAAATTAATTACAATTTTTGCATACATTTTGATGTATAGCTATTTTACATGTTCTATAGCAAACCAAATGAAAACACACAGCTTGCAAACATCTTCCCCTTTGCAGTAGATTGTGTGACGACAGCACCACGATCCTAAGAGAAGGAACATCTGGAGAATTACTACCCATCAGGTGGGGGCCTTGCGTGTGCTGACATAAATTAACTTCTCATAAGTGAGTTTCATTCTAAATACTTCAGTAAATAATGATTTCCATTCATCTATTTCCATTTTCACTCTATAGGCAGAAAAATATCACTTTTCTATTCTTGTGACTCCCTCTTGACCTGGGAGGACCTTCCCTCTCCCTGTTTGACTTTCTTGGCTTCCCTCCTGTGTTGTTAAACCAAGCTCCACTTTCTTCTCAGATAACTTTTCTATTCATCTGTTCTGCTGGTTTCTCTCAACTTCTCTTTAACCAATTTGAGCAACATACAGGAGAACGCATGGATGTGAAGGGAATGCTTTGATCTTTGCTTCCTTTGGCTCTGATGGCCTGAGAATCACAGAATCACAGAATCACAGAATCACAGAATGTTAGAGATTGGAAGGGACCTCGAAAGATCATCTAGTCCAATCCCCCTGCCGGAGCAGGACACCTAGATCAGATCACACAGGAACGCATCCAGGCGGGCTTTGAATGTCTCCAGAGAAGGAGAAGGAGGAGGAGGAAGAAGTAGATAGGAGGAGAAGTAGATATTATATACACGGTGGTATCTCTCTGCCAACTTCTAAATCATTATTTATGCCAAGAGACTGGCTTTAGACTGAAACCATTGATCTCAAGGGCTTTCCTTCTTTTGGGGAAGAGACCAACGACTTCAAGTCCCTTTTACCCCCCCAAAATGGTCTAGACTGGTCTCACAAGAACTGCAAGCCCGACCAGGTCCCTTGATATTCTCTCTCATCAACTAAATAGTTTTTTTCCTAAGTGAATAAGCCCGAAATTTCCAAGAGGAGAAGACCACATCCATAACAACTCCTTGGAGGGCCGATGCCTGGATGCACACCGCAGAGCTGCGCCGCCTCCTCAGGACATGCTTGAGGGCTCCGAGCACTCACAAAGCACATGTACAGCAGCTCTTCTGCTCACTCAACAAGCAAACTCTACGGCCATTCAGTCAGCGCCTCATTTTTTAAAGCAGTTATTTGTCACTGTTCAATTACAGAGGAGCACAGCCCTGCACGCTGCTCGGCGGCTGGATGCTCTGTCACAGCAGGCTGGGCAGATACCGCGGCTCAGCATCCTCAAAGTCAATTAAAACCCAGCACCGGGAAGCCGCCGTCCGCGTGGTGCCTCAACTAGAAAAGGAGACAAGAGCCTGTGCTTGTTAAAAAAGAACGTGAAGCACGGAATGAATCCTCAAAAGGCAACAACAGGAGTGTTAAGCAGAAAGCAAAGTGCTCTAAATAATTCCTGATTCTCCCAGGAGGGAGCATCCATCTCACATTGCCGTGTCAGCAGGGCAAACTCGACCGAACAAACCTCTGCTCACCATCTGCGTGCTGTACGTGCAGTTTGTAGCCTTAAATAAAGGGGTGGGGGGAGAGCTATAAAATTATCTTAATGAAAGACATATCAATAACATACGTATAAATACAGTGATTCTTACAGATTTTCGTTTCTTAAATTGATTAGTTTTGTTCTTAAAACATTAATTTTTTGATGTTACAAAGCAACCGTAGAATCCTGAAGGTCCCAAGAGCACAACAGCTGCTCCTGGCATCCACAGTGAAACAGCTCGTCCTGCCTGCTCGTACCTCTACATACACAGCTCGGAATTACTGTCATTGCATACACCCCCCTCACCACGGCACGGCTCCTCTACTTCAGCATCTCTGTTCCACCCGCTTTCTGCCTGCACTGGACATTTCTCTCCCCCAGCAAAACTTTTCAAAATTCTGCTTGACCATGCTGGCCAAGGCAGAAACATCTCCAGCTCTGCAATCTCACTATCTGCCAGCCAGTGGAGAGACTTTCCTGTTGTTATAAGGCTGTATAATGAAATTACAGTCCACCACATTCTATTATCAGGCTCCTCTGCCCTTTAAAAGTCCCATTATTAAGCACATCCTTTCCGTTGCTTTCTCCAGCCACCTGGCAAATACAGAAAATGAGCTAAACCACTCTGCGCCTCAGAAGAAACTCTTGTTTTTATAAAATAGCACTAAAAACATTATTATTAATATCACAGACTTGAACAATACCAGCCTAAACCTTCTATCAACTAAATATTCCCCAAATCCTGCCTGGATTCTGTCCCAAGTGAAGCAGCGAGGTGCAGGTCAGGTGAGGATGAAGGGATGCTTGGGCTCTGATGTTAGCGCTCTTAATTCAAAAGCAATTTACTGATCAGATAAAGGTAATGGTGCTCATCGAATCCGAGGCAGATACCAGCACACTGACCCACTCCATGGCCCGCTGGCTGTGTTTTGTGATGCATTAGAAGATTAAAACAGAGATTAAGAGCAGCCACTTCGTACAAGAGCACCATGCTGGGCTGCTCTCCAGCTCAGCCCCTCGCTTCAACCTGCAAATCCCTGGTTCTGTCATGAACTTTGCACGGTCATGAGCAGCGTTTTCTGCCTCTCCTGAAGGATGCTCGTCCCCACTTTTATTGTTAAATAAAAACTGTAGCAAAACCCAGTAAAAAATACATTGCTAAGTCAAATAAATTATCTAAACACCAATGGTTCGGAAGGCAATCTGCTGGCAGCAAGTACCAGTAGGTGTCAAAAAAAGAAAAAAGTTTAATTATCACCCTTGTTTCAAGGGGAATTACTGCAATAATGGATGACCGTGTCTGGATGGCTCACTAGCTTCTAAATCACCCACATTTTAAATGGGGCTTCTCATAGATGAAAAAAAAATATTTTGATTAGCCTGACAGAGAGCGTTGGCAAGGAAATTACAATAGAGTATCTCTAGATAATTAGATAAATAGATAATTAAAAGTAAATTAAAAGTAAATTTAAAAAAGCTAAAAATCCTAATGCAATTAATTTCATTAGATATTCTTTTACTTCAGCAATTATTTTTTTTTAAATTTGATAATTCCTCTTGGGCACCGGGAATAACGGAACTGATTAGTGGCCAACGATGCAAACAGTTGCATAAACACGTATTAAAATTCCCTGATTTTCATTTTGAACAAGATAGATTCAGGCAGAGACAAACTCAAAGCCCTTCCCTGGACATGTCCCCCTCAACTCCACAACTACTACTGAAGTTATACAAGCAAAACACCTCCATCCATTCAGCAAAAATAACATGTTCAAATTGTGTATTTATTTTGCAGCTTACAATGCTCATCGCAGTAGGAGATCTGTGGGACAACAAAATACTTTCTGCACTCACATTTTCCAAAACATACGTCCTCAAAAATCCATCTTGATCCCCAGGCTCTTTCTCCCTGCACAAACTATTATTTCAGGCATTGAATAACCAAACATAGACTTTCTGAATCAATCACTTGTGGCATTATTTAAAGAAAAGCCAACTCCATGGGAGAGTGTAAAACAAGACCAAAACAAGATGTATTCTCACGAGTAAGCAGCAAAAAGTCTTCATTTGATTGCAGAAGGTCCAGGTTGGGAACGGGAACTGGGAGCAAGTGCCCCAGACCCAAGTGTGGTGGGAGCCCTGAGACCCGACCGGGCACGGCATGGCACAGCCTCCTCTGCCAGCGCGTGCCTCAGCCAACCCAGCTGGTAAGATACAACTTGGAGGTGGATACGGTGGCCAAGGAGGTGTTGATAGCAAGGAGCGTTATTTTCCAACCGTGGGTTTTCCCTTGGGAAAGCCCAGCAATGCTGAAACCCACACTGCCAGGGTCCACCTCTGGCACAATTTTGGTGGTTGGCATGAACAGATTTTAGGCAGGACTGTGAAAAAGTGATAGGGCACAACACTCTTCTGCCTCTAAAACATAAAATTGTGAGGTTTTGTATGAGCTTTGCTGTGGGAAAGTGCAAGTGACCATTTAACGAGAGTTTAAGCAATGCACAGATTGGTTCTTCCACTTTAATTGACTATTAAAACTCAAGCTTTGCAGCAAACACCTTCAAAGAAGACAGATTATGCTTTTCCTTTAAAATTGTTAAAGGGAAAATGAACGGGGATGGTTACGTTCACTTAACAATTCCTCTGCATTTGGGTTGGTCCCACGCTTCCTTACAGTGCCGGTTCCCAGCGAACAGTTCACCAGGAATCTGGGAAGACGTTGAATGTGATTGGCTTCAACGTGGTCAAGAAAGATGTCTCGGTTCTCAAGGATCACCACGTGTTTCTGCAGGAAAGCTACAGCTATCCCTATATTTATCCATTTACATGGAACATCTAATAAAAGATACATAGATACATACAGAGAGATGAAAAGTTTAATTTCTTTCATGTAATCTTTTGAGCATAACTTGAGCCACAGCCTCTGAAAATCCTCTGAGGAACAGCCCTTTAATCTCCGCGTTTTGCACTGCAAATGTGAATATTAGTTTCCAGGATCTGCAAGTGGCAAAGATGGCAGCAAACCTTCCAGAAGGAGGAGAAACAACTCTGATTCACAGGAGAGGAAAAGAAGGAGGAAAAAACTAAGTAAAAGAAGGTAAAAATAAATAAATAAGTAGAATTCAACGAAATAAAATAAAATAAAGTAAAATAAAACCTAACAAAATAGAACAAAACAAACCAAAACAAAATAAAGACTTGGCAGTCCTCACAGAGGTCAGCACTCAAAAGGCACGTCCTGCACAAACAAATTTCTTTCCTCACCTGCCTAATCCCTAGGCGATAGGCCAGGATGCGATCCACGGCGTCGGGGTTCATCTGGGTCCACTGGAGGCTGTAGGCGTAGACGCGGGGCCTGTTCTGCCACAGCGGGTTGTAGGTGTCGTAGTAGAACTCGGGAGCGTAGGCTTTGCCTGCAGGAGACGGGAACAAAAACGGGGAAAACAAAGGAACCAGAGAATGATTGTGCAGCCCGTTCTGGAGCCACGTATTGATGCCCAGCCTGCAAGCGCCCTCTCCCCCCGTGTTGTGAGTCATTTTGTTAAATATCTTCTTCCAGAAGCACGTTTTGGAATTATTTGCCTCCATCCACTTTTTGAAAGGATTCGTGGCAATGGTTTGCCTTGATCATTAACTTCTTCCTCAGGGGCATCCGTGGCCCGGGTGTGGGGAAGAATGAACAGAGCTCCTAGCAAAGGCAACCAAACATGCCTCTGCACTAATTTTTCCTGGCCCAGCTGACTAAAATAGAGATATCCAAACAAGATACACTACCCTGAGCAAAGGCACGGTGACAGCTGCTGTACCTGGCACAAATAAAACAAAATGACATCTGTGAGCTGGAAATACAAGATGGGTATTTCCAGCAACCGCTGCCTTCATCACATCTTCTCCTCTCCAGCTTCCCAAGGTAAAATGCACGCAAGCCGTCCTTCCTAATGCCACAGACGTGCGCGTTATGACAGTACGTTATTTAGCTGAACACACTGATTTGCACGACAGAGGGAAACGACATCTCACAGGGTACACGAGTGTTTCACCAGAATGTTATTCTACGAAAAACCTAAGGATGATTTCCCAAACACACGACAAAACATTGCTTGAATCCATTTGAGTTCCCTTTGACTTAAACCCATGAACACTAGTGACACCTTTCCATGGAAGTTCTCTTTGCAGCCTCTGGAGCATCCCATCAAGAGTTGTTTGTCTATAATAGCACAAATGACACAGAGTGACCAATCTGTGTGCCTAACTAGGGCATCTGAGATGCAGGAGAGTGGCAGAGCCATCTAGACTGGGTGGAAGATATGACACAGGAGCTACCAGAGACCCAGGACCTGCTAGCGCTAGCGCCATAGCTGGAGCTGTGGGAACCATCCTCAAGCATCTCATGTACCACCAGGCACCTCTCTGCGGGCAAATAAGTTGAGTCCATAAAGGTCATGAGAAAATGTGGTGGAGATGGGGGGGTCTGCAATTAGAGCTGCCCTAAATACCTTTGGGGGAATATCACTCTTACTGGAATACACCATTCCAACATACCCCAAAAAAATCTCACTGGATTTGTCCTAAAGGAAAGTCAAACAACATTAGAGCACACACCAGTATGTGTCAAAGAGACACAAATGGGTTTTCTACTTTTAAGTCATTTTGCATTGATCTTTCTTTAGCATGCCATACCAACAACACAGCCTTGCTTCCGTTTCTTAAAGCAAAAAGGTTTGGATTGACTTGAAACAAGTTTTAACAGCTGGATTTGCAGTAAGTGTTGCTAACCACCAGTTTTTTCCCTGACAGACACAACAAGAATAAAACTCCAAGTCAAAAACAGACCAAAAAACAAAAAAATTTTTCTTTTAAAAAGAGAGGAGCCATGTGGAGGAGGAGGTGTGGGTACTGGTAGATGAAAACCGAGATATGACCCAGCAATGTCCATTTGCAGCCCAGAAAGCCAACCGTGTCCTGGGGCATCAGCCCCAGCAGCGTCAGCAGCAGGGCGAGGGAGGGGGTCTGTCCC
>NW_010118532.1:0-14113 GCF_000699245.1 Pterocles gutturalis | reverse complement strand
TGGCAGGGGGGTGGAACCAGATGACCTTGAAAGGTCCCTTCCAACCCAAACCATTCTGTGATTCTATGATGTTTCATGGAACAGGTCCATCCTCCTTTCTCTGCAGTTTCCATGCTTTGAGCTTAATGCTATTAGAACCAGGATGGGGACAAACACAAACCAGTCTCTGCTGTGTTAAATGTTACATTTTGTCATCTGAATGATCCGAAAAGAAGACAAAACGTGAAAATAAAGCATTTGCAGATGTTATCCTCCTGTGAAGGTCTAAAAGTGGCTTGTCAATAGAGAAAACCAGAAGCAGAAGGAGGTCTTTCCATGTTCCAAAGCTCATACTGCTGTCTCCCATTCTTCCAGGGATTTTGTTAGGGGGAGGAATTATGAAATGCAGTGAAAAACACAGGACAGCCTCATGGGAAGAGGTGGTCTGCTGGCTCATGTCAACCTGTGAGAAGGGTACTCATTCATTACTCACCTCCTTTAATTCAGATATTTGGAGCTTGTGCAAAATGCACACTGTATTCGGGTATTTTCTCCTCCAAACTATTCTAATCTACAGGTGTCAATAGAGATGGATGGGGAGGCACTTTGACCTAGAAGTCCGAGAAATTCAATCATCAAAATGGTAGGGAGAAGAGGGGAAAAGAGCATTCAAAAAAAAAAAAATTTAAAAATTGAAAAGGGACAAAGGAAAAATCACGTGAATCTATACCAATCTTGTCATTATTGATTAAGCTTTTATCTTTGGGTGTGTCATCCTCTCCAGCCATGCTTTTCTTCTCAAAGGATGAAAAGCCCTTTTAGCCAAGATATTTTTGCTGATTGTCTAACGAAGATGCACATTCAATTAGACCGGACTAGAGCAGATATGGTAGTGCTGAAGTAGCAAACAACACTCTGAGGAAAAGCAGCAAAGCAAAACAAAAATGAAATGTAAGAGAAATGAAAAGAGGATCAGTGGTCGATAAGATTTGTTTTCCTTATTTATGTGCAGTGGAAATAATGGAGAAAAGCTCACGCTGAATGCAGATTATAATCTTCCCCCTTCTACTGCAGGTGGACATAATGGCATCTCTGGGGGTCTACAGAAAGGATCCATAATTAGATGCTTGTCACAATATGGGCACTTGAACAACACGGTCACCTTTGGAGAAATAATGAGGACTCATGAAGAGTTGCATTATTCTAAATCCCTCCGAACAGAAGAGCTTTCTGGTGCGAATGGAGATGCTGAAAATTTAACAACACAACATTAAGACCTTAACTTGTGAACTTCAGAAGCAGAAGAAAGCCGGGCAGTGTTTAAAGCACACAGAAAGCTGCCATCGCCTCTGGAGGCACAGGAGCTCTGAGACACGCCGGCGGTCTGCTGGGGCTTGGGAGATGTCCCCCATCACCATGATCATCTGCTCTGACAGCAAACACTCCCAGCCTGCCACCACCCAACTGTGCTGCTTCCAGAGGTGATGCTGCCCAGCAAGGATTATCCTCCACTGGAGAAATAAAGAGCTGATAAAGTGTAAGAAACCTAGCATCACCCCTTGGCATAGCATGGCTTGAACGTGGGCAGGCAGCATGAAATTGCCAGCAGTAGAGGTTGGCTCAGCAGCCAGCTTCAAGTCCTGTCCATGCTTGGAGGAGGTTATCGATGCAAGACTTGATCCTGCAGATCTGAACATGAAAGAGTGCTCAGGCATTGGAACAGGCTGCCCAGGGAAGTGGTGGAGTCACCATCCCTGGAGGGGGTCAAGAAATGTGTAGATGTGGTGCTTGGGGACATGGGTTAGTGGGTTGGGTGGTGTTGGGTTGACGGTTGGACTTGGTGATCCTTGAGGTCTTTTCCAACCTTCATGATTCTATGATTCTACGATCATGTATTTCCCACCTGCAGAGATGTCTCAAGCATGCAGCACATGGGGCTGCCATCCCTTGGACCCCAACTGGCCATCTCTTGGGGCTGCCAGCCCCACCTTGACCTGCCTTTCCTCCTACTGCCACGTCAGCCTCACCTTCCAAAAGCAAGCCCCTTGTTTTGTTCTGAGGACAGGAAACATTTCCCCAGCTCACAGCATTTGCCATTTTTAAGCACAGGCAGCAAAAAATGGCTTCACTCTCATTCCCTTCAGCTTTCGCAGCATTCAAGGATTTACTAAAACATTTCAGGACAGGCAGATAGAGCTCAGGACCAGACCTCAAAGGCTAACTGAAGGGAGCTGGGACCAACTGACCGCTCCTCACTGCCCATCAAAGGGGGTTCTGGTGCACGGGGAGGGACCCCAAGTCTGCACTGATTCAGATGTATGGGGGAAAACAGCGAAACCCTGCTGAGGAGGGTGCTGGTGAGAGGAGCAGGATGCCATGGCCACCTGTTGAGGGCTAAAGGCAGGGCAGCTCCTGCAGGCAGCTTCTCCGGATGCAGGAGCACCGCATCCCTGGAAAGGGCAGCCTCTCGCTGACACGACACTCCAGCAGGTCCCAAGGGAGGACGCTTTAATGCCATGATTTTTTTTTTTTTTGTGCCTGTAAGGCAATCCGAAGTTGGGTTTAGAGCTCCATCAAGATGTACTAGCTTTAATTAATCCCTCCCTCTGCGCTTGCCCTGCTGGAATCTGAGGAACTGTGATGCTTGGGGCTCTGCCAGGGAGAGGATCCATGACACAGTTTGATGTGGAGTATAGTGTTTGTTTTCCTTTCTATCACACCTTCTGAATATGTAGCATGTGCAAAATAAAGACTGTGCGTGTGGGGAGAGTGCGAGCCGGGTAAGGAGAGGTAGCACCAAACGCGGTTTTATTCATATGGACTGGTTCCTGCGTGAGATAAAAATGCATAAACAGAACAAATGGCTGTGTTTGAAGGCTGCACAGCTAAAATAAAGTGTGAATGCCTCCCCAGCATGCTTGCAGAGGCCACCCAGCACAAGAAGCACAATTACAAATCCTGCTGCATTCGTCGCTGTTGTTCATCAACCTGAATGCATCTGCATATGAAACCTGCAATTATCCATCACGGCTAACTGCACCCCTGGGCACACAGGGGTTCTTCAGGATTTCAGCTATCTCCCTCCTCAGGTTAGAACAGCGAGAATAAAAAAATCCAGTGCCCAATTCACCGGTGCCATCCCTCTGGTGGTACATCCCAGCCCTGCTGAAGCTCCTGAGTTGTAGAAACACTGCAGAGGTCTGTGATTATTGGCAGTGAGCAGCAGTTTTCCCATCTTAATTTCAAGAAGCCAAACTTTTCTTTTTTTTCCCACTGGGTATTATCGGTGCATTTTCTGCATCTCTACTCAATGCCCAGCAGCTCAGCCCCCAGGGGAACATCCCAACACCCCATCCACAGACCCTTCTCCAGGAAACTGCCACAGGCTTTATAAGAGGGTCCCCAGCTCTGTCCCCTCTCTCTGTAGTTAAAATTTGCTACGTATTAATTTATAAAAAAGTCTGAAATAGGACTTCTGGGAGATGTGATACCAGATCTAAAGAAATATTGATCTGAGGACATGACTGTGAATAATTTGTGTGGCACAAAGGTCCCAACGTCTTTTCTGAGCAGCAGTTCCCAAAAACTAACGTATCTTCTGGGTGGGACAAGAACAGACTCACTTTTAAGATGGGGAATTATTCAGTTGAAGAGTACTTCAAATAGTGGATAGACAGGTAGGGACAAGTTAAACAGGTATAGTCACAAAAAAAAAAAAAAAAGGTTGCAGCCTGCACCAACAAGGAGATGCCAGCACTGCTCTGCTATTCGGCACCTGCTGCAGTGTGACCCTGGCTGGCAGCAGAACTCAACAGTGCTCGCTCACCTTCTCCTGTCCTGGGGATGGGGAGAGAATTAAAGGAGAGAAGGGAAAAGAGACTCGTGGGGTGAGATAAGAACAATTTAATAACTAATATTGGAAATTATAATAATGATGATAATAATAGTGATATATACAAATATCCCAATGAGTGACACACAGTGACACTGCTCACCACCCCATGGCCAAGGCTCAGCCTGTTCCCAGCCAACGATCCCAGAGCAGAGAGAGTCCCAAAACCACAATCCCAGAACAGAGATAAGAGCCCGAGTGTCCGAGAGACTGAGACGACCCTGAGAGAGGGGCGACCCGGAGGGAGCCAACCCGGAGCAAGAGAGAGCCCTTCCGGCCAGAGCCTCCCCTCTCTCCTGGGCATGCCGGGCATGGGGTGGAATAGCCCATGGGCCAGTTTGGGTCTCAGTCCTCAACCTGAGGTGGAATCCTGGGCTAGGGATGGGGCTGTGCTCCCTCCCAGCTCCTCCTGCCCCTGCAGACACGGGCACAGCAGAGAAGCTGGAAAGTCCTTGACTGTCCTGGCAGCAGCTCCACCATCAGTGTGTGATCAGCTTCTCCTCAGCACAAACCCCAACACAGCCTCTATTCACCATATATCAAAGTGAGATAAAGCCCACAGCAAAAACATATTTAACACTGATGAATTTGGAAAATACACCCATAAAAGTATTTTTTCTGAAGTTCTTTTTTTTTTTTTCCAGTGACAGGTTGTGTTTGTTCTAGGTGCGCTCTCCTCTGTACCAGTTGTACCAGCACTGCTTGCCGCTGTACCAGCAGAAACTCCCCCCAAACACGTGTGCCCTGGGGATGGGCTGCACCGCTCAGCCTAAACCCCACTGACACGCACCAACACCTGGCCAGGAAGACTGTAACTGATATGATGCATTTACCCTTGTTTCTAAACAATAATTAGTTTTTCATTTAATGTGCAACAGCTCACCATAAGCAGAAGTATTTGTTTCTCTGATGTACGGATGAGGTGACAGCAGCACAGCACTATTAAGAGCATACTACAGCAGACAGTGTTAAAACATCATTATTTGCTGATGGATAAGAGCCATCAAGCTACAAGCCTAGTTTCGGTAATTACTTATTTCATAATGAACCTGAGACTGGATAGGAAGAGGACAAGCACCATCTCTCACTGGTCCCAGCGTTGCAGAACAAATGCAGAGCTCTGCCCCAGCAGCATCCCTCTCGCTCCCAGAGCCCTTTGGCAGTCATTAGCATCTGGTGTGCAGCATTCGAATTCCTCCAGGCACTACATCCAAAAAATATTATCTACCAACTTTCTACTAGTGTAAGGTGGAAAACAGTATGAGAGGTAATATGGAACTGATTCACAGAAAACCAGCAAACAAACAGAAAATCCAGTCTGACTGCTTACTGTTCAATTCCTGCTACATCCCATCGCACCAGTGGGATCTGAGCACTGTCCTGAGCAGAAGCGGCTTGCTGCACTTACTCCAAGGGGTTCTGAACTGCCACCCTTTAGAGAAACTCCTCCACCAGGCACAGGAGATCTTCCTGCAGTTCTTTACAAAAGTCATTCACCACTTAGAAACTCAGGAAAACAAAATAATCTCCTAAAAGAATTGTTTCACTTCAGTTGCCAGTACACGGTTTCCAAAGCACCGTAAGAAACGAAGAACATGCGCCACAAACGTAAATGGCAATGAGCGCAAACACAACCCACTGACTTCCAACGACGGCAGCAAACTGAACAACGACATTCTCTCCCTAATTATAGCAGCTGACTGCATACCCCAGATGGAGTTTCAGAGTAGCGGGTTCATGTTGATGCTGCCTTGTCATGCAGAAACAAACAGTAGTAACTGTGCAGGCACAGCACCACTGACAGTGACAGCTTTAGGAGACATGCAGGCAAGAGCACTAAAGGAACCATTTCCTTGCATTGGCTGTTTATGTTCCCCTTATCTTCATATCTATTTCTGATCATTTCCTCAGCGTTAGATGGCTTGGGAGTGCAGCATCTTTGCCATCCCGGTTCCGTATCGGCAGCACATACGCACTTTAGCTTATCATGACAAGTTCAGTATAAGCGATGATCGGGGTGGCTTGCTCTTTATAACAGCAGCTATAAACGCTTAGAAAAAAATAAAATAAAATCAGAGATTTACAAATGCTTCTCTCCTTTTGTCAAATTCAGCTCCAGACCGTTCTATCTTTAAAATGTATGAAGAGTATAAATCCTAAACAAAACGATATATTTAACTGTGCAAAATACTGGGACACAGAGAGTTTATGAAAAATGCTGCCCATTACTGTGCTCTGCTTTATTACAGGATATATATTTTATGAAGGATTTTCAATAAGAAAGAGAAGATACTTTCTTCTTCATTTGCATATATGAAAGTAAACATAAGTCTTCTGCTAGATCTGCTCCTCCTCCCAACACCCTCCCCATCCTGCAGCCTCCAGCCTCACAGAATCACAGACTGGTGTGGGTTGGAAAGGACCTTAAAGATCATCAAGTTCCAACCCCCCTGCCATGGGCAGGGACACCTCCCACTAGTCCAGGCTGCCCAAAGCCTCATCCAGCCTGGCCTTGAACCCCTCCAGGGATGGGGCATCCCCAGCTTCCCTGGGCAACCTGTTCCAGTGTCTCACCACCCTGACAGTGAAAAATTTCTTCCTAATTGCTTCCCTGCAATCCCACACCTTCCAGCTCCCTGCATCCCTGTTTGGGACCTTCCATCATCTCTGACCCTACTGCCTGTGCCCATCCATCCCCAATCCACGCTGGTGGCTGATGCACAAGCAGTTCAGGATGCACGGCACAAGGGAATGCATTTCAACATTTGCAAAAGTCTCTTCTTATTTTTTTTGGTCAAAACTGCTCTTAAAGCGGAACATGCCTTTTCATAAAGTCTTGGTCCCTTTGGAAACTCCACCTGCTCAGGTGCCAGCACCAGCCACTCACCCTTGTTCTCCCCAACTTTCACAACAGATTTCATAAAACAAGCTTCCTCTTTAGCGAAAGCTCATTGTGCTTCACAGCTCAGTCCCCGCTGTGGCTTTCAGAGGGTCCTGTGCACTGTTACACCGTGTAGAGGCTCCAGCTACGGTCCTCGTTGGTATTCTGCATTTCACACACTACCAGCTTCACACCAGGAGTCATCAGCACTTTTTCTTCCATAGCAGGTTAGCTCTAACCAAACTAAAATCTTGGTTTACTCCTTTCTCCAGCTGCACGGTTACAGATGCAAAGCCCTGACTAGAGCCCAGAGACCAGACCAAAAGCTGGGGTTCCTGCTCTACCAAAACCAGGTTTGCCTACAGGAGGATCTTTGGGCTCTGCTTTCCAGCCTGAGCCATAACAGAACAGTCTGGCTGGGCAGCTGAAGAGACATTTAATTGCACGGCGCTATTAAAGCACATCAAGGGTGAACACTAATAATTTATGATCCCCACAAAGCAGGCAGATGAAGCCGCTCTTCCAGGGAATTCTTTAGTGCAGGAACAGATGACCACATACCCTTTGCTCCCACCACTGTGAACTTGAGGACGATGCTTTCCTACACTTTCCAGTAAAAGTCTCTTCCCAAGGAATACATGGATTTGCTAACATATTGCAACTTGTAGGGAAGGGATGCTCTGGGAATTGAGCTGAACTTTCAAATGCCTAACTGGAGCACAAATTTAAGTGTATATGTAGTCTGTCCATCCCAAATGATTTAAGAAGTTCCCATTCCACATACAGACAGGTCTGCTTTGAACCAGTAAACCAACATCCCAGTTAACACTTAAATTAATATGTTTATGCCATGGAGCACGCTACACATTTCACCCATGAGATGCCTTCTCCATACTCCCTGTAACGAATCCTCCCTTTCCCTCCGGTTCTCCTGCAGGGATCCCAGCCCCGCGGATGGCAGCGCTGCGATCGAACACCTCGCCAGCGATACCCAACCGTGACATCTGCTGGCTGAGCCGCGGAATGCTCCCACGGCTCTCCTCTGCAATTCCTCCTCCTTCCGACACGGAAAAAACATTGTTCCTCGTGACATCGAGAGCAGACCTCACCAAGAACTAAACACAACGTCCTGCTGAGTTTCATTTCAATTTGTTTGGGCCCAACGTGTCCGTGTTTGTTGATCAAAAGCTTCAATACAATTTGAAATTAGGTTTATAACAGTGTATTTGGATTTCCTTTCAAACAGGTCATGATAAAACGTGACCTGCGTGATGACATTTGGAGGGACAAATAAATCCAGTTCAGAACATTCTCTGCAGCTGGCTGATTCACACAGGAGCCCCCTTTTTATTGGCAAGCTTCCTGCAAGCTCACGTGCATATATACCCACACTTGCCATAATTTCATGTAATAATTTTATAGACACATGTGCACAGATATACCCTGTGTACACATACACGTGCACGCATGCCAGGTTTGCAGACGTGTGTCTGTGCCTGACTAGAAAGCAGTTACCAAAGCAAGGTGAAATACAGCCCAACAGGAAACAAAGCGACGGTGGAGGCAGTAATTTACCTGTTGCTGAAGTGAGCTCTAAAGAAATCCCCCGGGAACTGCAGATGTGGAAGCCTTCAACATCCAAAAAAGGATTGATTGCACTTGTATAGTCCCTAAGACATAAACCGTTGACCAAGTCTGGCACTAGGATTGGATCCAACCAGACCTAAGCTCCTCTCTGAGAAGGAGTTTGGAGAGCAAGGGGGTCCTTCCTGAACCTTGTGACCCAACAGGAGGGTCTCCCTGGCAGTTCTGTCTGACCCTGCCCTCCATGCAGTAAATCCTCAAATGCACCTCGCCATCGAATCCTGCTAAATCACTCTCACATTAACCTTTGACCTTTGTTAACCCACTGTTTTATATAAATAAGTATCCTGCTGCTTCTCTCGTGGGAATGAAGTGCACAACTAACTCCTTCCATGACACTGGCCACTGCTCAAACCCAGAGACGAACCCAGGACCCAGCTCAGTGCTGGGCACACGTCTCTCAGACAGACTCATCAGCTCCTTCTCACGGAAACACATCTAAACCCAGACAGTTCCTGCAAATAGTAGTTTCTCAAGCGGTACAATCCACTGCTGCATCCTTTCCTTTGGTGGGTGAACCAACTTTATATTCCTTCTCCCTTAGGGCAGACTTGCATTGAAAATGAATAAGTCTGAAGCAGAGTGAAAAACCTCAGATAACCGCTCCCTCCACTCCTCAAATTAGATCCTTCAGCCTTGGGATGGAATTAATTAACTTCATTTTTCTCTTCTTACTAGATGACAGGAAAGCTCGAGATCCAGTACTAACACCTTGTCACCTTTGCTAAAAGGTCACACTTGGCACTGCCTGCTCCACTGATGACCTCCGAGAAGGAAATACCCCAAATTTCCAAACTCTGCTGAGCTTGGAAATACATTTCAAAACTCTTCTGAGTTTGGAAATTAATTGTTCAAGAAGACAGTCTCTGGCTCAGAGTCCACTGCCTTTACTCTTGTCACCTTTGCTAAAAGGTCACACTTGGCACTGCCTGCTCCACTGATGACCTCCGAGAAGGAAATACCCCAAATTTCCCCAAAAAGCCTTTACTGGGCTTTGGACCAGGAGATTGGTGAAAAAAACCTGTGAACACAGTCAGAACTGTCTTTTGTATTTGACCGCCCGCGGTTTAAGCTGCCCTGGTCAAGCGTGTGGGGTTGGGCAGCAATCTGCTCCCGAGGGGGCTGGCAAAGCGCCTCTTCATTCAGATCCTCCCCCAGCAGGAGCAAGTTCAGCGGCAAACACAACATCATCAATATTCTGTGTGCTTTGGAAACGGTCATTCCTCTTGTACATTTTTTAGGAGCCACTCTGGGCTCCGTAGCGCTGTTATAATCTCCACGGCGTCCCAGGTCCTTAATTAAAATCAAATACCTACTGTGCTTAGCAGATGAATGAAAAATGATTTTTTAAATGGCAGCGATACTTCAGTAGAAAAGTGAAGACCACACAGCCTAGAACACAGGTGACATACGGTCTCTGGCTATTTTTTTCCACTTCCTCCAGTTCCCAGCTATCCGTGACTGTCCCTAGATTGGCAAACTTGAGAAATATTTAATCAAGTTTGGGGATTAATTACTTGTTCTGACATTTTTGCATTTGTTTGTGAATTAAGCATTGACTAGTTAATATTTAACTAATGTAGAGCCTAGCGTCTTCTTCCTAAGGTCTGAGAACAGAGCAGAGCTCTTGCTGCGGCCGAGAAAGCTGCTCCCAAACCAGGTGAAGACACAGATGTGGAGGACAGATGTGTCCTGCTCATGAGGAGCAAGCAACACTCCAAAAAACCCAACCCAAACCAAACCCAAAGAGATGCGCTACTTTTCCTGGAGGAAGGAATGGTCCGTGTCCATCTCCATCTCCAGGCTGTATTTTCCATGGGAAGCAGTGCTGGTGCAAGGTGATGCAAGGGAATGGGGTGCGTGGGAAAGGGCTTCAAGTTTCTGACCAAAGACACCAGATGGGGGAAAAAAATAAAATAACACATTGCCAGTTTAACTCGAGACATCAAATTGGGATACAAGACTATTGTATAATCAGTGACAGAGTAAGAAATTTTCTCCTGTCCTTGGGAAAGATATAAATGTTACTGCAACCATCATTAAGCTTTACATGAGAGACTGTAATTTATACAGCCAGTTTATAGCCTGTAACATTCATTTAGACTTACAGGAAAGCTAATAACTTATAGCCAGCTTGTAATCAAATCTTCCTTAGAGAAACAGTGCTGCAGACAGCGAGGATTTACAGGTAGTTTGTACGGGTGTCTTCATAAAGAAATAAATTAATTCTAACAGTAATTCAAATCACTCGCTCTACCAGCTCTCTCCATATTTAAACCCAACAGTCCGTGGGTGCTACAGGAGCCTCAGCTCCATACCGGCTCTCCAGGTCCTACTTCAAATTCCAGCCAGGTTTTTCCACCAGGCTGGAAGGACCCAGCCCACGGTATATATTTGTACTGAGAAAAGGGAAAACAACACACTATTAGTGATGTTAAACACTTGGTAATTTATTTCCTCAGCTTCCCCATGATAATTTTCCACCACTGTCAATCAAGACACCAATATTCCCAATGCCACCAGACTCGGAAAGCATCCACGTGTCCTGCAGAGCCACTGGGACGTCTCTTGTAAATACACCAAACTCCAGGCAGCATACAAGCATGTATGCCCATGTAAAAAACAAAAACAAAACCAAAAACAAACAAACAAAAAAAAAACACCCAGTAAAAAAAACCCCAGAGGAAAGAGGTCAGATGGGGATGAGCCATACCAGACGTGCTCCGAAGCTTGTCTACAGAAATTGAGGACTTTGCCTGCTGGGATTTGTGCCTCTGTCCCTCCTTGCTGCTGCCCTGTGCAATTCTGCTTTATCCAGGCATCCATATCTTCAATGTCAGCAGCCCTGGCAAATTATAAGCCATTTGCATGCAGGGGAAACAACCTAAACAGAACAGCAGTTATGAACATGTCTGCACACAGCAGCATAAAAAAAAAAAAAAAAAAAAAAAAGAAGACTAAAATGCAAATAATGCAAAAGGCTTGCATGCATAACCTCTGAAATCCGTCCAAGAAGGGAGGATTGGGAAGAAGCAGTCCGGTCTGGGGCACACGCAGGACATGTCCCCACCAAGGCGCAGTCAGATGGCGTGCTGGAGGTGGACACTCTTGGGAGGTTCTTGGGAGAGCAGCCAGTGCTGGGGACCACCCAGGGTGTGGGTGACTAGAGCGAGGTATCACCCAGATCCCACAGACAGGGCTAGCAAGCTAGCTCTGCAATAGAGAACAAAGCCACACCATCTTCATGGTTCATCTCCAAACCCCACCTTAAACGCCAAGAGTTTTCCAGCACATTAAAAAGCAGACAAGCACGCAGGTATCAGCCACCAGCGTTGGTGGCTCCATGCAGCACCATCAGACCAGGCAGCCCACGCTGGCTGGCAGTAATTTGGCCATCTCTGCATCAGATCATATATGATCCACCATGTAGCATTGCCCAAGGTCTGGCTAGGATGGGCTGTGCAATGCTCCTCTGCCTTGGCAAGGTACTGGCCAGCCAGGTGAGAAGGGGCTGACAAACTCAACAGTCAAAGACAAAAGACAAGGTGGGCTCAGAAAACAAGAATACTTTGCAAAATCATTGGTTTCAAACCAAATGAGGTTTGAGCAACCTATATAATATTCTGCCCACAAGTTACAAGAAACGCAACTGGCAGATGGGGTATTAATAAACCTGATTTCAGAAATGGGGCAGCAAGCTGCAAACATTTTAAAAACATGCTAAAACATGTTTAAAACATTTTAAAAATTTCAACAAATTTTCTCTGTTTTTAAACATTGCTTCATTTTCACATAACTTTAAGGAAAGCTTCATCAGGAACTGGTTTTCATCGTCCTAAGGAAAAATGGTAAGACGAGTCAGCTAGAAAGTGAATTACAAGGTATGGTTCAGCCTGGAGATTAACAGAGGCAAGCAGCACCAGATGAACCCGAGTGAGAAGGAGACAGATGCAAAGGCAATGTTGGACATGGGGCTTCACAGAAAAGATGGCAAATGAAACACGTAACAGCGTCCCCCCACGTTTTCAGTCTATTTTTTCAGAGAGCCAGAGTTTAACCAGATGGACATAACCTTTGTATTAGACATGTATCAGAATTAATGCAGAACCAAATGTAATTGCACCAATGTTTCTACATTTCATTTTACATCGTCCTTCCACAGAAAATTATCCTCGGTTTCGTGGCAAAATGGAACAGAGGTGAATTTGCAAGACAATATAAAAAGTCAATGTGATTTTATATCAACGTTGTGCATGGTGTGCACTCACAAGGTTCACTTGCAGTGAAATGAAGTCAAAGAAACCATCCAAGAAACCCAGAGGGCAAGCAAAGGAGCGCTGTCTCCCAGCAGCCAGGTCTGTAGACATTGTGTACAGGAGCTAGACAGCAATGAATGCCAGCTTTAGCAGAGGGACAGCACCTGGAGACCCGTCCATCCTGATGCAGAAGGATGCAGCTCATGGGCATGGTGCAGCCTGGCCCCCAAGAAAGTCAGGAGGAAGGCACAAGGACCAGGTAGTCTCTATCTGAAGTCACAGCCACAGGCAAAGCTCTCCATCCTTTCAAGTCCCCTCTGTGAATATTGCATCCCTTTTAGGGAATGAACCTCACTGATATTAAACATGTTGCAGCCACAGGCAAAGCTCTCCATCCTTTCAAATCCCCTCTGTGAATATTGCATCCCTTTCAGGGAATGAACCTCACTGATATTCTGTGTCCCTGAGTGGACTTCGAGAAGATCTCCGTGTGTATGAGAGGCTTTGGTCCATGGCCAGATGCCAACTTGCCCTCAAGAAGCCTACATCCTCCTACACTGTTTTTCTCTTCAGCTAAACCCTGGATTCAGCCTGTGAGCAAGTGAAAGCCTGGGCTTGGCATCCAAAGTCCTGCACTCAGGGAACAGGGCTCCAAAAAAAATGCAGTTTATGCTCAAAGTTGAGGCTCCCCTGCTGTAATCCATCATGAGTTGATGATTTCTCAAAATGGCTATGAAACCCACAACCAAGCAGGGGAAAAAAAAAAAAAAAAAAAAGTATGCTGCTTAAAATTTCTGCATGCATTGTTAATTTGAAACCAAATCGCTGGCTTCTGACTCTTCAGAAGTTCAGCGATGCTCAAAGACTCTGCCAGCAAGGCAGCCGCATCCAGTAACTACGCAAAGCACGGTCTACAAGACACGAGTCATGTCACTGAAAAATGTCTTCAGCCTTTGTCTGTTCTTGCTAATGCCAAAGCTTGTTGGATAAATTACACTGATTATTTTGCTCGTCAGACACAAGCAAGCAGAGAAGGGGTAGAGCTGTCTTGTGCTCCAGATGATGGGCAGGAGCGTATCCCTGAGATCAGAGCTCATGGTTCAATAAAACACGACTGTCAAAGCGGTCCTGGGTCTGACTGCGGCAAAGAAGCCAATGATACAGTGTGGACAAAAGGTCTCGGAGGAGTTTAATTAATTTAAACTGACTGTTATTCCACTGAACCATCAGGGCTGGAGCAATACTCATGAGTTTGGCTGCACTGTTCAGGAAAAGCAAAGCACATTATCCAAAGGTGAAGTGTGGTTTCAAATGGGATTTTAGGTCATGAATCTCCAACTTATTCCCTTTTTCATTTTTTTCCTTTTCCTGTTCCCTCTCTTTCTTGCCACGTTTCTGTGTCAATCAGTACTGTTCCTGCTTCAGGTGTGTAAAACTGTGTTTGAGTTGCCCAGACTCTGA
>NW_010118531.1:0-7316 GCF_000699245.1 Pterocles gutturalis | reverse complement strand
CTTCCCCATCTGTTATAGGCTTGCAGAACTGCGGCCGTTTGAAATTAAACGTGATCTTTACTGTACCAGCTGGGGTCTGTAATGTATCTGATAAATGAAGCCCCTCCCGTCGGTTTCAGGTCATGCAAGGAAAAGGGCAAAGCTGGGGAGGGAGCTGGGCGGGGTTTCCCTTTGCTTTTCACAGTCAGGCGAGAGGAGTCTGGTTGATGTCTGCAGCAGATAAAGGAGACAAGAGGATCATCAAAAGACCCCAGAGCCCTTTTATCTTTTTGCTGATTTTCCCTCTAATTTCATTTGTTGCTGCTGTGTTGTCTGTCTGCTCGTTTCCCCCCTTCAGAAGGGGTCGGGTGCACCAGGTCCCTGGCTGAGGTAGTAGTTTGTGCTGTTGGTCGGGTTGTGACATTGCCCGCTGTGGAGATAACTGCGCAAGCTACTGCCTTGCTAGTGCTGGTGATGATCAGCTGCAGATGAAGACAATGACAATGGGAATCCCCTTTGTTTTCCCGGGATTGCATGCTGCTGAGGTGGCAACAACTCCTTCTCCTCCTACTTCTGCAGAAGGAGTCTAGCCTTGGCCACTGAGATGAGGAGTGGGGTTTGACCCCGGCAGTAGGATGCTGCTTCTTTCGCAGAGCTGGATGAAAAAACGTTAGTTTCACATTGTTTGGGGGACATCTGAATTTGGGCTGAAGAGCAAGTGTCTGCGTTTCTTCTCATGCTGAGACCTTATTATTCACATGGCACCCTTGAAAGAGGTGGATTTTCTATTTTGTGAAGACACAGATCAGTGACCAACTTGTATTTTCTGTGTTCTGAATATGCAAAACTTGTATGTGTGTGATGTTAAGTGCTCTTGTTTGAATGGTAAAAAATCCTGAATATTTATCTAACAAAAGCAAAAATATGTAATTACCACTTCCCTTACGTTGATAGTCTTTTTTACAGTATAGTTGACTAATTGTACTGCTTGGTGCTAACAGTTTTTTAGGTAAACTGAGTTATTTTTCCTGTATGTTTTGACTTATTGTGAAAAGCAAATCCATGAATCTGCTACTGTGAATTAATTAAAATTGCTGGTATAGTTATGGCTAAGGGTATCTTATTGATATGAATTTTAGTGTGTTGATCACTTATTAAAATGGCTTAAACTTGGAATATATTAAAACATTTATAATTAATGAATATAACTGTCTCTGCTGTTTTTAAAAATTAGAGTTAATTTTTCAGTCTTTAGAAGACCTAACTATGAACAGGTTGTGGTTAATCTTTTGAGTTCGTTGTGAAAGTTAAAGCCCTAGCTATACACTTGAAAATAAGTTGGTGCCTTGTACTGCTTCTGATTCACAGATCTAATATATTTATAATACTGGGAAGAGTTGGGCAATTTACAGATACTTAACTTTGCCTCTTGTTTTTAAATTGCTTGTCTTATTTAGAAGCCATGAAAAGCTTGCCCTTGCAACTCTGCTGAATGTAAAGTACCTTGCAGAACATAGGGAACATTGTATTTGCAGACAAGTTTAATCTGATGATGCTTCATTTCTACCCTGTGCAATGTGTTATTCTGGTAATTCAAGCTCTGACATAAACTTCATAAAAGCTGGGTATTGTCCTGCTCACTAATAAACTAATATGTTAAGTGTTCTTCCTACTAGATTTTCTTTGAAGTAAGATAGCTCTCACAGTTGTTGACTGTTCACAAATCTAAAAGATACTCCAGCTTTTTTTCCCCACCTTAATTGGAAGGGGCAAAAAGGATACAACAGCTGCCTGCTTTTCACATCCTAACAAACAGCACATCTCAAGCAGAGCCCCTTGAGGTTTGATCTGGAAGTTAGGGTGGTATTTTCACCATCTACCTTTAAGTGTCTGTTTTAGCTGGCTAATCCACTAGTCCCTCCCTCTTCAGTGGAGGAGGCAGAGATAGATGCCTGATGTAAATCACACTTTCAAGGGCCTTAGCGTTATTTGATCTGAATTATCCTTTCAAGGAGCTTGTCTCTGTATGTTGATTGTAAAGGAGGTGAAGGAGCTTCAGCTAAGCTAAGTGCCTGTAGGTGGGTGGTGTGAAATTGTCCTCTTTGTTGCTTTCCCTTCTTATGCTCAGGGGATTTGGATAGAACTAGAACTTAGCTCCATTTGTAGCTTTCTGGGTTTCTGATGGAGAGAATCAGTGGGAGAAGATGTGTTCAAGTATACTGCCGTTAAGCACTTAGTTGTCTATCTCCTGTGTAAAATACCTCCCTTAAACTTCACTTGGCACCCAAGCAATCAGTTCTTTGTGCTCTGGATGGTGACTTCAGAGTTCAAGAGAATGTTAAGAGCCTGTACTAAAATAAGGCAGTGCTGCTGAAATAATGTGGGTAGGGGGACTACCGGTGAGATTTTGTGAGGTGGTTTGTCCTCATGTCCACATAGGTCTCGATCATGTATTGATTGGTAGGTTTTACATGCATACATATGAATTATTTCCTTGTGGAGTTGCATTCAAGATGCTTAACTTTGCTTTAGGAATATCCATATGTTTCTTAGTTCAGAACACTTCTCAGTCTTGCATTCAAAGTATAGAAGTTAGTCTAGACAAGTTTCATCCTTAGCTTTGTCCTAGTCTCAGTCCTTATTGCTTAACTGTCCAACTTGCATAGCTTACTCGTATGAAGAAAGCTGTGACATCATGCTGTGAGGCATGAAGATTAATTCTTCAGTGGAATGGAGAGCCTTATCTTAGTGGTGTAAAAGTCAAAGCTGATATTTCTGAAAATACTGTGAAAACCTGAAATGGAAAGAGTAGCTCATATCTTGCAAATTCAGTGGTCCTTTATTGTGATTTGATGAATTAGTTTGGAAAGAAAAACTGCATCATGCCAATTAAAAAGCTGTACTGCTGGCACATTGCTTATGGCATTGTCTCTTGCTGAAATATTTTTCCCCTTTATTCTTCAGAGGTTTCACTCAGTCAAACTTCTTGTGTGAATTTGTTATAGAAACATTGAAATAGGCACATGGCTGAGTTGATGGAATTACTGTGCAAAGTTATTTAGTTCATAGTATCCCTATTGTGTATTGTTTGCTGTACTGGGTGAGAAAGTACTGCAAGAAATGTTCCTCTGTAGCTTTTCTGAGCACTTCTTTTGACTCATGGAATAATAAAAATGCATTGAGATTCACAGCATAGTCGATTAAGCTTTAGATGCTCTTATTCCCTGGTTTGATGTCTTTGCACTATTGTCTTACCTATTTTGTGAAGAACAGTCACCAGCTGCTCACCCCTCCAGCTACTGTCTGTCAATGCTGCTTCTAAAGATACTGGCACGCATCAACCTAAAATCTTAGATTCAAGATAGTTGCTTCCCTGCAGGGTGCAGTTGCCCTCTCTGTCGCCAAGGAGAGTGCTATGTTCCCATCCTAGAAAAATCAGTATTTGAGAACTTGTGTTCACTGGGGGCTGGATGGGTGGTTCTACTTTTAATAGATCCTGAACCATGCACGTAATGAGTGAGACCTCCCGCTTATGCTGAGAAGCAGCTTAAGACAGTAAGAGGAAATGCCAGTTTATAGAGAGTTACGGGTCAAAATGCATAAGCACTTACTTAAAATCTATCAATGCATTTAACAAGTTATACGTGCAGCTTCCCATTGGATGCTTGCTTTGTAAGAATGAGTACTAAATTAACATAAGGAAATGCTTACATTAGTAATTACAAATGAAAGTGGAGTGCATTCTTTAAATTAGTTTACTTGCATCTTCCACTGTCCTGTGCTTAAGTGTTTCTCAATGAAATTATAAAAATTGGTTCTAGAACGTTGCTTCTAGAGGAGGTTTTACATACATATATATAATTTTTTTTTTTTTTTCTTTTCATGGTATATCTCTTTAGAGAGATCCTTTCCATAGCAGAATTAGAAATGTCATTCAAAGCGTAAGTGTGAATGTTTGGAATACCTAGATTTTAGTTACATAGAATACCTTTAATATTAGTCTTCTGATGTATGTTTGGGTCATAACATATACAAATTTTTAAATTTATTTTTGAGGAAGTACTCCACCCTGTTAGCTGAGCTAGTTGAGTTTTTAGCTGAGAGTCTTTTGTTGCATTAATGTACAAGCTTTGTGATTTTCTGTCAAAAAAGAATGTGTCCTGCTACAGAAAGTGTGAAAGGTGGGGAAAGACAAGAAATCATAGAATCATAGAATGGTTTGGGTTGGAAGGGATCTTAGAGATTATCGAGTTCCAACCCCCCTGCCATGGGCAGGGACACCTCCCACTAGACCAGGTTGCTCAAAGCCTCATCCAGCCTGGCCTTGAACACCTCCAGGGACGGGGCATCCACAGCTTCTCTTGGCAACCAAATGTAACAGAAAAGGTACCTTTAGTGGGGATTTAGTGGAATCACTGAAGTGAAAGGCTTATGTTTAATGGGAAGGGACTGGAGTGTGCCCTTGACCATGGGGAGTGCTACATCATGGTAAAAAGAGCTGCAGCGTTCAGTCTGGGAAGAGAATCCGAAGACTGGAAGTTAACTTAGGCTTCTTCTTACTTGACAAGACTTTACCTACAGAAAGGGCTGTCTTATCTGGCCTTCCAGTCTCTCTTCCCAAGTTTGCTTATTTCTGTTGTCTTTCCATTTTCTTTGGACCTAAAGTTCTCACTCTGGCCCTATTAGTTTGTGTACCCTGCTTCCTTTTGCAAGCCAGGCAAAACTGCCCACATCTTTGCACTCAGTAGCTTTTGAAGTCTGCTGGCCTGATTTAGACTTCTGGTGAAGGCTGCAGTGGCTGGAACAAAGAACTGTCTTGGTGCAACAGGTCAGCTTCATCTAGGATTTATAGTAGTGTCTCTTGCTCCAGGCAGATGTCTGGTTGTCACATCCCTTCCTGGTCCCTGATCACCTTAATTTTGAAGCCAAGAACTGTCTTCAGCCACTTGAAAAAGGTTGAAGTTTTAAAATAAAATTATGTTCTTCTAATTTACATGAAAATATGTTTAAACATCTCGTTGTTAAAGTGGTGTGATATTTCCCAATTTCCCCTTTCACCTGAAGACAACTCAAAGTATGCCTCCTCCCACTCTGAGTTGTTTTTCATCCTTTGCGAGAAGCAAAGATTTTCCCTTGTACATGTCTTAAGCCTTGTCCCCCAAAAAATGAGTCAAAGGAATTGGTATGAAAGTGCTGGCACTGAATGAGGCAAGGTCATACTTATCCCTCCTTCTGTGTGAAAGTTTGTGAGTGTTGGAAGGGAAGAGGGATGGTTTTGCTGTTGTTTAACTTTCGAAGTACCACATCAGGAGGGACTGTTCAACTGATAACTCAGTGACCTGTGGTATGTGTTCCTGGAAGGATGTGTTACTTTGATAACAAGACTTTTGACTGCAAAGGCAAGAGAATCCTTCATATGCCAAAGAAAAGTAGTACATGTAGAAGCAAAGAAAAAAAGGTATGGTGACACACTTCAGCTGCTTTGAAATCTACTTTTTTATCTGGTTTCTGGTTTATCTGGTAAAAATCAGTGTGATTTGTGTGTGTGGTTTTTGCTGAGGCCTTGTGTTTCAGGCTGAAGTTTAGTTTTCAGTCTAAAATGGATATTGTTCACTCCCAGAGTTTCTACACCATGCTCTTCAAGAGGAGGTTGGTCCAGTTGAGGAACTTCCAGAAAGAAGTCTCTCAAAGATTAAAATAAACCTAATAAAGGGTACATTTTAATTATCATAAAAAGCTTTGGTTATGAGAGTGAATTACATGTCAGTATTTGAAGTGCAAAGTGATGCCTTTTTTCTTAGGTAGGTGTAAGTGAAAGCTATAGCACTTTTATCCAATAAAATGTTTGAGATGAATTGTGTTTCTGTAGAGTACCATGGGATTCGTCAGGTAGTGATGCATGCAGCTGTTCCAGGCATGTTCATCTCTCATGCGGTGGCAAGTGTGGTGGTATGCCTAACAGAAATAACAGAGGGGCCACAAGTGAACTTAGAATATGAGACATTTCTTTGAGAGCCTCTGTGGTGTTTTCACTCCTGGTATTGGTGCATGGGGTCTTCAGAACATTCTGAAAAATGTATTGCTATGTCAGTGTACTGTAACAGGTACTAATTCAGGTAAGAAATCCACCACGTGGATCCATTTTTCCATTACCCTATGTTGACGGGGCAGATCCCACTATTGTGTATTTTCTTGAATGATTTTTAGATATGTTGTAGCTGAACCCTGAGTTATGCCAGGAGAAGGATGAGGCCAAGGAAGTAGGTGTTTAATGGTGTGTGTTCTTTTCGTTCTCTCTCTTCCTAAATTGAACATATGTATTGGAAGTTGAGGCAGATGTAGGGCCAAAATACAGTCCTCTGTGAAACACTCTGTGCAGTAGATACACAGGCTAAATTATGCAGTCTGACTCTTGTTCATGAAGCCCTGGGCTTCTTCCAGATTAACAGGTCACCTCTGTACTGCAAGCCAGAAGCTATGCTTTACAGTATGAAATGTATTCCTAAATATCTTGGCAATGCAGGCTGTTGAAGTGAGGAGACTCTTCATCTATTGCATACTGTCGTGGTTTATAAAGCCACGGGGACAGTTTTTGCTAAACAGCTGGTGGGCTGAAGCAGGGACAGGGAGGGTTTCACTCACCACTTAGGGTCACGGGCAAGAAAGCAATATGACTCTTGAGGAACAAGAAAACAACTGAATTTATTAACTATTTACAACAAGAAGCAAGATACCGAGAGAGAGAGAAACTGCATCTTAAAAAGGCACTTCTGCCCCACCCCTCCCTTCTTCACAAAACCCAAAGGCTTTGTTCTGTACCTTCTCGCCCCTCAGCGGCGCAGGAGGGGAGGGAATGGAGGGGGGTGTGCAGTCAGTCTGCCACTCCTTCTCACAGTCTTTCCCAGCTGCAACATAGTGTCCCTTCTCACATTGAGTCCTTCTCCAGAACTTCTCCAGCGTGAGTCTTTTTTCCAAACAGGGCTACAGTCCCCTGACAACTGCCCAGCTCTGGCGTGGGGCTTCTAGTTCCAATGTGGGGTCCTCCACGGCTGCATCTTTCTTCACCACGTGGCAGGGGAAATGCTGAGAGCGTTCCATTTCATAATTCTGACCGAGTGTCTGCCTGTTCAGCCTCTTCCTTCTCACGCCGCCGAAGGTCTTCATCGGCTCCCGGGAAAACGGACTCTCGGGTGAGCTGTGGCAGAGGCTTGGGCTACGGCAGGCTCGTTCACAGAAGCCGGGCAGGCAGCTGGACAGCTGGACCAGCCCGCCTGAGCCGGGCCCTGCCTGGGGCCACACCAACCCATCGTTCCGTGCCCCCTCTTCAATCTGTTATT
>NW_010118530.1:70114-79107 GCF_000699245.1 Pterocles gutturalis | reverse complement strand
CTTTGGCTTGCCCGGGGTTAGTGACTGTGTGGGGCCAGGCTGTGGGTCGCGTGTGGGCTGCCCCTGAGCCCAGGTGCTGTTGCCCTTCACCTCCTGGGGCTTCTCGTGTCCCCTCTGCCTCCTAGCGCCGCGGAGGCTGGAGCTGTCAGCAGTGGTGAGTGAGGAGCTCCGGAGATCCTCTGGGGGGTAAGAGGATTACGAGGCTGCTGTGCCTATTCAGCCTCCGGCCCTGCGTTTGTGAGTGTGGCCGAGATATCTTGTAGCTGGACACCTGCTCGCTGGGTGTAAGGTCATTCTGGATTCCTTATTGAGGGGTTCCTGGGGAACTGCAGCTTGTAAATGCAGATGTAGTGTGTCTGCGCTGAACTGATGATACAGAGGTCATAGTAGTAAAGGTGTTTTCTTCTAAAAATAGATAAATAGCTAACACGTTATTATCTTGGTTAATTAAAGTCAATCTTACATGCCAGCGATGTTGTCGGTTTACAAAGGTGGGAGAAATGATCTGTAACTTGGTGAGTACATAACCTAAAATATGTATTTTAGCAATGGAGGCTCCATATGATGGCACTGAAGTAACTGTGGTAATGGAGGAGATAGAGGGCACTTACACTTATGCATCGCCAGTGCCATCTAAGAAGAAAAAGAAATACAAAAGTACTGGCGATCATGGAGAAAAAGCCAAAAAGCCTAGGTAAGTTCTTTCTGTCTTCATTTAGCACCTGTGTAGAGGATAGGAGCAGTTTCCCTGTTTCTAATAAGAGTGAACTTTGCAGTGCACTTGGAACACTTCATAGTGTAAAACTTCATATGTGAGAAATCAGCTTGACACTTCGGGCCTGCTCTCTCATCCTTGCATTTATGGGTGCTGCTGTTGCTGGATCTAAAGTTTGTGTACTCCAGAATAATTTGCCTTAGGCTCTTTCTTCTTACTTCAGATGTTCTCCTCCGAATCTTAGTTTTCCTTTGGTTAAAAAATACATTTACATGTAGAATTGAATGTAGGGTGCTTGTCATTTGACCTTGAGACAAATGGAAACCTTGTGCATTTATTTTTTCAAAGGAGTTTACATAGAATGACATTAACATTTCAGTCTCTGGTTGCATTTCAGATCTGCTTACCTCCTCTACTATTATGATATTTACTTGAAAGTACAGCAAGAACTCCCTCACCTCCCTCAATCTGAAATCAACAAAAAGATCAGTGAGAGCTGGAGGTTGCTCAGTGTGGCTGAAAAAAGCTATTACTTGGAGAAAGCCAAGCTAGAGAAAGAGGGATTAGACCCGGTAAGTCATCCTTCTGGCAGTTCTTTGCCATGTGAAGAGAGAGGCACTTTACTGCTTACGCAGCACTTTGTGTGGGAGAATCATTCAACTGCAGATTCCAGTTTGTGTTTCTGATTAGGACAGCCTATAAAGAAGCCGTGTGTGGGGCCACTGCCTCCTGCTCTTGCCTTCTGTTCGGTCAACAGATAATGTTTTGAAATTCAAGATGGATATGTCTAGTACTGGCTGGTGGGCATGGTGGTTATTTTTGTGTCATGCCATCAGGGTGATTGATGATAAAGTGTGTGATAAAACCAGGGCTGAGAAGGATTCTGCTGGCTCTGTCATGTGGAGAGATTGCCAGCAAACTACTTCAGGAAACCATTTGAACTTTAAGCACTGAGATACCAGGACTGGGAACTGAATCCCTTCCTTTTCTCATATTCATTTGTTCCATACTCTGTTTTTGCCAACAGAACTCCAAGGTGTCCGCTCGAACTACAGTAGTTCCAGACATTCCAGGTTTCCGTAAGATTCTCCCTCGCTCAGATTATATCATTATTCCCAAAACCACTCTTCAAGAGGACAGGAGCAGGCAGTCGCTGGAACTATGTGTGACACAGGGCCAGGCAGCATCCGAAGGGTTGACAGCTTCCACCAATATCACAAATGCCTCCCATGATGCTGTGCAAAACATCCTGTCTGTGGACTCGAGCCATGTTGGCATTTCTGAGCAGTGCATTGCTGTTGAAGGACTAGCAGAAGAGACTGCTTCCTTTGGTCAGCCAGATGCTGTGGAAGAAGTGGTTGCCTCAGAGGTTCTCTCTCATTACGTTGGGCCTGTGACTGAGAAGGTGGCTGGAGATATCCTCTTGGATGAGACTTCTTTGGAAATAGAAGGGCAACCGTACCAGACAGCTCGAGTGGTTATTGAAGAGACACTAGTTAGCAGCTCCACAGACATCTCCAACGGGAGTATCGCTGTGGCCCGTCCTCCGGTGTCAGATGGTGTGTCTGTGGTGACCGTGGTGACTGGGAGGGTAAGTTATTCTAGTGACACTTGGTCTCCTGGCAGTGTCTTGCCTGAGATGTCCAAGTGCTGTTTGACATATTTTACTTGAGATCCTTAGGGGCTGCAGGAGATCCTGTATCGCCCAGCATGCTTACACTCAGCAGTGTGGGAAACAGCAACTTTTATTGTAACTCAGTGATTACAGTGTCTCTGCTTGCAGGTTGGCTCTGCTGTATGCTGGTATCACTTGTGTCTTAAGATGACTGCTTGAGCTTTTTAAATTTAAGTTTAAGTATAAATTTAAATTTAAGTATAAGATACCAGCACTTGGGGTGGGTTCCACAGTTGAACTACAACTTTTATTTGGGGAGAATAAATGTTACCTCTGTGCTCCTGATAGCTGCTCTCTTGACTGCAGAGAGGTAGAAGGGAGTCCTTTTAAGTTGGGGTGTTACGGATCAGTTATAGAAATCCTTATTCTGTGAAGAATTGGATCTGCTGTTTTCAATTTCAGGCTGTGAAGGGTTTGGTGATTTCCAGAGTAGGCCTGGTAAAGCCATTGCTTTTGAAATGTTCTCTCTTCTTTCCTGCTTTCTGGTCTCGTCAATCCTTAAGACATATGTTCAATGGTAGAGTTCATGAGAGGGTGGGGCGCAGGTCATGTCTCATGTTTTCTGCATGTATTTTCCCTTCGGCTTCATTTTAGGATGCTGAAGAGAGTAGCTCCTCCACACCTGCTGCGCAGTTTATTATGTTGCCTTTGCCAGCTCATTCTGTTGTGGAGAACCCAGCATCAATTAAATTGGTAAGAAACTCAGCATCTTGTGTGGTATTTTAAGGTATGGGTATATTACCATAGGTTTGTCTTAAAGATCTTAGAGTAAGAAGGGTCATGATCCAGTTCTTAAAGGTAATCCAATTTGGAGTCATCGTGTCAGTTGATACATTTCTTGTCCCTGTTTTTTTGCCTCATGTGTGCTAATGGGGGTCTTGACTTCCTAGAGTGTCTTGAATGGCCATGTTCCTTCTTCCTCAAGGAGTTCTTGGAAACAGATGAAGTAGAAAATGCTATTACAACACATCTGGCCAGCAACAGTTTCTGTGTTGCCCTTTTCCGGGTCTGTGTAGCCGTCTACATTGCTGCTTGCATGCATATTTGTCTTCATAAAATGCCAGTGTCCATCCCTTTAAGGGCAAGAATCTGCTCTGTGGCAGGAACATGTGAGCTCCCCAGGCTCATGGATGGCTGTTGCTTTGGCCAGGTGACAGGAGAGGAGTGATGCTCTAAGGTTTTGAGAACCCACGTAAACGGTTATGTGGCCCCTTGCATGAGGAAGAACAGTATTATTTCTCTGATCTAACCACTCCAGACACCTGTATTGCTGTGGGCGTTGTAGGGCTTCATTGTACAGTCAGCACTGCAGCTCCTTGTGTTGTATAAGCATCAAATCGTGTTTTCTGTGTCCTCTCTGCTCCCAGCTGGTGGAACACTGCAGATATTTATGGTGTTGCATAGTGTGATGTGCTTCCAGGTGTCTTGGGGAGAATGGAAATACCTCAGCTTTTTGTTCCTGAGGAGAAGTGCCTAGCTTAAATTGTCTCTTTTCTTTTACAGCAGCACTTGTGTTTCTAGAAAAAAACATCCCTAGTGAGGGACTTACAGCACAACAGCTCCCTCGGGAGTGTTGAGTACAGAATAGTGAGAGGTGCTGTGCTGGCAAAAACTCCATGTGTTGATGCAGTTATCATCAACCTGGCAAAGAAGACAGATTCTGCTTTAGTTGTCTCTATAAATAGCACCTGGTGGTGCTGCTGGTGTTGCAGTAGTTTATAGCAAGTTACAGTGAAGCACCAGGGAGTACTTGACCACTACACACAACAACAAATTACTGATGAAAACTGCCTGTACATCAGGAGTGCTTGTCTTCAAGTCTTGTCGGCCTGTGGACTTGAGTCTATTAATCACATCTTGCCTCACTGTGGGCTGCTGTTTGAATTGTTTTTATACCATCATTATGACTTTTTCATATTCATAAGAGAACTGTTAGATCCCTGTAAATGCAAGATTAGCTTCTCCAGTAGAGTATATGCGTTGTTCCTCGCTGCTCTGCAGTTTGATGTAAATTCTGGTAGTACTGGAGGCTCTTGTACAGACTGAGCATTTGGACTCAGAGTAGTTACGGTGCTGACTCACTGATCCAACTGTGTGATGGTTCATCAGTAAAAGGAATTAATAGTGGAGGGCTGGTGATTTGCTGAATAACATTTGTAAAGTGCTTATGAGGAAAAAGGGAGCGATGAGCACAGCTTTGTGTTTTTCATCTCTGTAGAGAAACTCTTGACAACTCTCGTTGCAGACAACCACCTACACTCGCAGGGGACATGGAAATTGCACCAATCCTGGCTGTTCCTTCACTTACGTTACCAGGCATAAGCCACCAAAATGCCCGACGTGTGGGAACTTTCTGGGAGGGAAGTGGATCCCAAAGGTAAATTTGCCTTTCCTTCTCTGATTTTCAGACCAGCAGTGGTAGTTTTGGGAACGCCTGTGATATTTCTAGACCTGTAGATCTAGCACAGGAGATGAGATATGCCAGGATTGATTGCTGCACTTGTGTTCCAATGCTTGTGCTGGAGCAAGTCACCGTTGCAGAGGACACTCGTCCAAGATGAGACAGACCCAAAATCACCACACCTTGGGTAAAGATGCCATTAATAATGGTGTCGGTTAGAATAAATAGGGCTGCGTTTGGTAACTCTCTGTCACTGAAAGGATGTGCATCATTCTGGCCCTCTGCCTGCATTGTAGTTCTGTGATAGGAAGGCATTGCCTCTTCTTCCTGCTGCAGCCCTAGCTAACCTCAGGGATTTAGTTGAACTGTTTGTTTTGTGGTAATTTATCTGCATTTGAAGTTCTTCTACAAGTTCTTTCAACAGAAAGGAGGAACAATTCTTGACCATAGTAGGTATATGATCCTTTGGGAGCTAGCTAATAAAGTTGATCTAGTGGAAGCTGAAGTGCTGTTGGGTATTGTTGACTCATGGTCCTGTGTCTGATCAATCATGATGTTCTGACCTTTGGCTGGAGGGAAATTCCCAGGTGTTGGTAGAGTTGTGAAGTTTGTTTGACTGGAAAAGTCTTTCTGCATGATACCTGCTCTGCTTAAGTATGGGCATCTCTACTGGCTGTATACAGCAAAAACCCCTTGCTCCTTAAGCCCTGGCAATTTCACGGTAACTAGTCAGCTCTGAACAAGGCTTCTCAGGCACATGTTAAAGGATGTTCTCAGTGCAGAAGTTTGCATTGACATGCAGTCCATTTATGTGGATTTGTTCTGAACCTCCTCTGTTTTGTGTCCAGATCCACTAAGCATTTAGGGGCAAGAATTTTTTTAGGCAGCTTACAAACTTGGTAGTGTCTGAGCTGATGGCTAGGCTTCCTATGTGGCAGGATACAAATAACGGTGATGGCTTCTTAGCTTTTGTTCTTTAAACCTGCTGGAGTAGATAGATGGCTAGCTACAAAAACGTGTTTCTGCCTGAATACGGCATGCCTGCTCCTGTTAAATGCTACATTGATTAGAACCGAAAGATTTTAGGAGGAGTTTTCTTTCTGTCTTTCCATTATATTCTGCTCTTCTGGGAACATGTTTGCATAAACAGTTTCACTTGTTTTTGTGGTGTCATGCCTTGGGAAAAACATGCACCAGCAGTTTTTTTTAAACTGGTAATAACATCAGTAGAACTGAAACTGAATAGATACATACCTTCCTGTTCCTTAGAAAGAAAAGGGAATACGTTAGAAGATGTCTGTTTTAAAAACCTGGATTGTTCTGAGTATGAGCTCTGTAGAGAGCTTAGAATTAATGTGTTTATCATGCCAAAAACTCTTGATTCCATTTCTGATATCTTTTTGCATATTACTGGTGCAGTGTCCTGTCATACCTTCGTTGACTTCAGTACGTGGCTTCTATAGCCTTAGTCTTGAAGGTAGCATTTTTCTTAAAGTTGAAAAACATTCCTCAGCTATTCTCTGTTTCCTGACTCGCTCAAATGCATGCTTTTCTCAATGCACGTATCCAGAAGATACAAGTTCTCTATGTAGCTCCCTTTGGTTTGTCAATAGTGTGGAAGAACAGACCGTGTCAGAGAGCTGAAGCTATGAAAGGGGACTGTAGGAGGTGGGTCCTTGTTACAGAGGGTGGTGGGTGAGTTTGTGATGCTGATGCTAATGGTGATATTTGAGGGAGTTTAAGGAAGACTGATTCTTCAAAGTAAACAGTGTCTAAAAATAATACATGAAGGTCCAGGAGGCTAGAAAAAATGTTAACAGGGGCGTTGCTGTCGTAGGAGAGGATGTTTTTCTGCTCTCAGACGATTCACTGCTTAAACACTGAGGATTTTGCTGTTTTGATCCAGCATTAAATAGGCCGTGTCAAACCTGGCATATGTGAAGGGAACTCATCTGTGAAAGCATAAAGCTCTGAAATGTGACTATCTCTTTGTTTCCAGGAAAAGCAACCAAAAAGCAAATCTGAGCCAAATTCAGGCACCTCTCTTAAAACTCCAGCAGCTAAAAGAGGTCAACAGTCAGTATTCACCGAACCGGCAGCTGTTAGCGAGAGTACCTCCAAGTCTGCCTTGGAAAGCTCTGAAGCTGTCAGCCAGCTGCTGAATGCTGTGCCTGTTGGAGGGCAGATGCCAGAGACAGAGTGGGAGGAAGTGATCATCTCTGAGGCTCACATTCTTTCAAACAATGTGCTTGCTGAAGACAGAGGGAGTGCTGTTGGAGTGATGCTGGGTCAAGAGAGCCAACGGCAAGGAGACTCTTCTTCGGAGCAGGCAGAAAAAGATAGTGTAGGACTGGGGATGCCACTCTCGTCTGAGGTGCTGAGTCCAAATGCCTCTGCAAAAAAACCAATGGGGTGAGTCAGTTTTCCATACGTTATGGGAGCGTACAATGTCTGTTGTGTACTGATAGGACTAATCCAAGAAATTGAAGACTGTTGGCAGTGCTTCCTCTAAGAGCTGTTCTGTTTACTGTCTTGTTTTCTGCCAGTTCAGGATTGTTCCTTTGAGATTGTTTTGTCCAACAGAGCTATTTTTTTAAAAAGTGACAACTTAATTGTAGTCAGAGGGCAGATGTATCCTTAACACTATTTCTCCTTTCTGCTGCAATAGCTGTGATTATTGTGCTAATAAACCACATTTCAGTGAAGAGAAGAAAATTGAGGCTGAGGGGGAAACCATGGGATTTTTTTTCAATTATAGCTCCTGTCTTTCAGAATTGATGCTCCAGCTGCTGCACACAAAGGACAAGAAGTAAGGAGTAAACCAAGACCCAAGCCCTCCTTGCTGGCTGCAGCTAGACCCATGCGAGCCATTCTGCCCGCACCAGCCAGCGTGGGGAGAGAAGCCAGCACGGAGCAGCCTAGCAGCAGACAGGCCTTTGCGAATACCGGTAAAAGGAGTGTTCTCTGGTGTGCTTTGGGAGTGGTTGTCTTTCCTCACCACATTGAAGTGGTCTCTGTCAAATAATAAGATATGTCTGAAGGGGCATAGTGGCCTCAACTAGAAAAAAACTCTCTGAGAGTGCAGGTAAATGAGCCATGAAATGACTGCTTGGGTCATTTCAAATTCAGTGGAAAAATCTCGCATGACCATGGTGGCACTTGCCAAAGATGTCAGAATGAAACAGGTCCTGTTTTCTCCTATCTAACCTGTTGCATCCTTTTCCTCCTTCAAGACAAGCATTCCCCTGTGAGAACATCGGGCTTGAAGCCCAGTACGCTGAAACAACTGGGTCAGTCAATTCCACTGCCACCAAGTGCGGAGGAGCAAAAGGTACCTGTGGTTTGTTCTCCAAATGCATATTCTTTTCCTGTGGGTTTGTTTTTTTTTTTTCCAGATGAGGGATATGACCTGAGTGGTGAGAAATAGAATGTAAAAATGCAGCAACCTTGTGATGATGAGATCTGTGAGTGACAGTTTTTATGATACGGCTCAAAAGCAGCATGAGTGCTAGATGGCTGAGTGTAGGAACTGAACCGAGAGATGCTGTTGAACAATCCTTCTGCTGGCTGCTTTGAGAACCTCCCAGCTACTTCCAGGAGATGTTTTGAGGATCTGCTAGTGCTTTGATAATCTGACATGCGGTACTGAGTCTTTCATCTGTGAAGTATGACTGAGTACGCCAATATGCTGGAATACTTCTGTTTGAATTGTAATGCTTTAGTATGCAAAACTGTGTTGTAGTCCTCTGATATTAAATGAACATTAATTGTTTCTTGGGGGTAAAATATGCCAATAGATATTGCTTACAGGATGCATATATTTGGTAGTAGGTGTCTCATTGGTCTTGTTTTTTCTGCTTTCAATCTGTAGCTCCCCAGCGCTTTGGCCAGCAGGGCATCTCAGGTTAAAGTAGTGGAGGTCAAACCAGACATATTCCCTTCCTACAAGTACAGCTGCACCGTCACTTTGGTGAGAATTTTTCAGATTGTCTGACTTACAGCGTGGGGAGTGTCATCTCTAGGATGAGACTGTTCTGTGACTTTCGTTTTACTGACTTGCAGAAATGTATCTCGTCTTTAACATGAGACAATCTGTACTTTGTATGTCATCTGTTGACTTAATCCAGGGTGGCTGTACTCTGTTGCAGTCATGTTTGGGACCTTGTTAAGAACGGGATTTTTCTTCATGTCCTTGCATAATC
>NW_010118530.1:47721-70083 GCF_000699245.1 Pterocles gutturalis | reverse complement strand
AGCAGGGAGGATCAGTGGTTTCTGAATGAGTTTAATGTGTGAGTGTTTGTGGTCTCTGGAACTGGCCCCAAAATGTTTGAGTGCCAGTTAAAATATTCTGTGCAAAGTGGCAGAGCCTGCTGTTTGACCTTTAAACGAGGTGTTAGAAGGTGATGAAAAAGCATATGATGTTTGAGCAGACTTTTCTAGAATCTTGTTGGCATCTAAAAGTCAAGGTCGGCAAACATCTTTTTTGTGTCATTCAGGATTTGGGATTGGCAACATCACGTGGCAGAGGGAAATGCAAGAACCCCTCCTGTAGTTACGTGTATACAAACAGGCACAAACCACGAATCTGTCCAAGCTGCGGATACAATCTTGCCAAAGACAGAGCTGAGAAAACAGCAAAATCCCTGGTAAGGTTCAGAATAGCTTGTCTTATCAAATGGCTCTTGTGGGGTGGGCAGGGAAGTACCTCAGGTTGCAAGTGCCCATGGGAACTTGTTAATTTTTTTTCGTTATGGTAAGCTTTTCAAACAGAATAATTTCCTGTTGAAAATACTTGTGATGATGTTTGTACTGTCCAGCTCCTGCAACTGTGATGCTTCAGGCTGAGAATGAGACTGAGTGCACTCAGTTCTACCACTGGATGTCTCTGTAGCTTAAAAATGCTTCTGATGTGTCTACATGCTGGGGAAATCGCCCCTGATGTCATATTTGTTGTGTCAGCTTTGTTGAACTTCAGACTTCATCAAGAAACTCCCAAGTATGCTCTGCTTTCTGACCAGCTTGTGGCTAATGACAACTGAGTTGGTACATCTTGTGCTAGAGCTTCCTATTTTTAGGGGTTTGTAGTGCAGCTTGACTTCCAGCCTGAACTTAGTTCTGGGTGTAGTATTTTTTTCTGTTGTAAAAAGATGTTTTTCTGTTGTTTGCTGTTCTACATGGATGTAAATAATGAATTCTGGGTTTTGTTTGTTTGGGGGTTTTTTTTGCGTTTGAAGTTTCAAATGTTAGCTTTTGTCATACAGAATTATTCTGTTTAAAAAAAAAAAAAAAAAGGAGCTGTGCTTTTGTTAGCTGAAATGTCCACTCAGCATACAGGCAGACTACGTTTTAGTCTGTGTGGTAATATGACTCTTCCACTTGCTTTTTTTTTTTTTTTATTTTGAAGAACATAACTTTGTGTAGTGCTTTTTTTTAAAAAAAACAAAAACAAAAACCAAAAAAACACCAAGCAAACTGAAATGGCCTGTGTGAAACTCGCACAGAAGCAGATGTGTAAGGAACAGCGGTGTGCTTAGCTCAGCTTGCATTTTGAGAAACATGTGCCTTGTCTCTTCCTCATTTAGTTTGTTGTTTTCTGTTTCTAAATGAGTTTAACATTCCTGTCACACAGTTATTTGTTGTCTCTGGGCTTTGGACTGATCATTTATCTGATTGCTAGACTAGACAGAAAAACAGGTTGAAATGTTGGCAGAAGAGTTTTAAGTGATTAAACAGATCAGCCTGTTTGTGTTCTTGCTGTTCTCCTGAGCCGCCCAGAGTTTGATTCTCTTGCGCTTGTGCATTTTGTCTGGATAGCATGTGTGTGTTTGCTGGGGGGGTGTGTGTCTCTAAGGACTACCTTTGATCCATTGTAGTTGATCGGCATATACTGTACATCGCAGCCCCTCGTTCTCATTTAGCACTTGTCAGGTCTAACTTCTGGAGAGGTGTGCAGGCTGCTGTGGATGGCCGAGCGTGTTCTACAGGAGAATGATGACCTATGGAGAAAGGCAGTGACAATTGCCAGGATTATTGGAGTGTTTATATACCTGTTGATGGTTGTCCTCACCCTCTTGATCCTCTGTCTCCACTAATTCTCAGTTTAGTGGCAGATCTGTGATGGTCTAGCAGTATTGTAGGGGTTCCTGATGGGCTGTCATAAAGTATTTTTGGTGAAGTGACTTGGGCTTGAAGCTGCTATCTGGAGTCAATGATTGAGTAGTGGAGTAGAAGTCAAGTCTACTGGGTACAAAGGTTATTGTGTTACCTTTTATGGCTCTTTGGGCTTCGTAATATTTCATCCCCGTGCTTGCATAGTTGAATGTTTCACTTGCTTTGTAGGAGGCCAGTCCAGGTCAGTCTGATGTGCTGAACACCAGTGAGCCCCTAACTCCATCCCAGAAAGAGATCCAGCGTCAATCCACCCTGCAGTTGCTGCGCAAGGTAATGCAGATCCCAGAGAATGAATCGGAACTGGCCGAGGTCTTCACGCTCATCCATGAACTCAACAGCTCGCGGCTCATCCTGTCCAACGTGAGTGAGGAGACAGTCACCATAGAGCAGACCTCCTGGTCAAACTACTATGAGTCTCCATCTGCGCAGTGCCTCCTCTGTAACAGCCCATTGTTCAAAGGGGGACAGAAGTAAGACTTGTGACTCTTTCAACCTTGTGCTGATATTCTATGTTACAAGTGTGCCTGAAACAATATTTGCTTTAGTCCCTGGTACTAAAGCTGGTGTAAGCGACACTGAATAAGCTATGTGTGTGTGGAAAGGGTTTAGCTGGTTGGTGATAACGGTGTTTCTGTTTCTCCTGTGCAGTGTAGTTCTCATAGTTACTGTTTCTGTACAGCAGGAGAGCTTGATTAAAGAGTGACTGCTAAGTCTAGATATAATTTTTTTTTTAATTGAAATTGAATCTTTTCATTAGTCATACCTTCTTTCTTTTACAGTCTGCTGTTGTGAGGCTGACAGAGGCAAAACTGTGGGATTATAGATGTTCATTATGTGATTTCCCTTTTCTCTCTTTTCCTGATGCAAATATTTCCTGTGTGGATCTTTTTGCTTATGATGTTGTTGTTCTTTTCATGGATTAGCGTGGGCTTGAATGAATCCTTTTTTGGAACAAATATCCAAACTGAAACCTGAAGGACTTTCAGAAATTACCAGCATACAGGCTAGATTACTTTAACAAGATTTGTATAAAACCCTGTAGAGTATCTCCTCACTGAGTCTGACAAACATTCTGTTGCTAAAAGCCTGAGCTGAAACGTTTCCCACAGCAGAATGTTGGGTAGTTTACTCTTGTGTTTCTTTCTTCAACCAAAAAGATTTTCTTGATACCAATTAAGGATATTTGCTTTGGTCAGGCTAGTACTAATTAAGATTTGTCCAGCAGAGATACTCTTTATACTCAGTAATTTTTGATGAACAGTACTATCTTCCATCCTGTCCCTCACCCTGTGACTTGCCAGCCTGTGCGTTGTAAACCTTCAGCGCTGGGCTGCTTGGCAGCGCTCTGAGTGTGGGGCTCACATGTGCCTGTGTAGGGTCTCATTAAACCCCTGCCAGTGGGAGGCAGCTAGCTGTGACATGGATTCCTGTTTGCTCAGGGGGACAGCTAGATTTCTGCCACTAGGGCACAACTGGCATTTTCCCATCTGAACTTCTTCCGCAGCAGCTGTCCTGTAGAGGAGCAGGCGTTTCTCAATCTGTGTGTGCAGGGACAGGCTGTTGGGTAGATGGTGCTACTCGTCACCATTTGTTGCCCCATAGCAGTAGGGCTGACACTTCTCCTAGAGCACCTGGGGCCGTAGATTTCTCTACTTCTCAAATTCTATGCACTAAGTGTATGGAGCTGGAGAGATGCCGTCGTGCTGTTAAAAGAATCTGAGCAGTGACCTGACTTTGCCAGGGGAATAATTTTAAAATGTAACATTAATTTTTCTGGTGTGAAATTACATGACCTGGCTTAGACTGACTTACTAATGAACTGATCTCAACTAGAACATTTTAAGTTACTGCAGGACTGGACTGAAAAACCTGTTGGTTTGACTCTTTGAGTCATTTTTTCTTGTCTGTTGCAGTTCCCTTGCTGGTCCTCAGGAGTGCTGGCTGCTGACAGCTAATAGATTGCAGGTGGTTACAGCTCAGGTCAAAGTGTGCTTGAACCTGCAGTGTCTGGCCCTCCATAGCTTCACCGATATTTATACAGGTAGGAAAAATGTAAGCATACCAATTTACAGCGTGACTGCAGTCTAAACTCTTCAGAAGCCTTGGGACTGTATCAGGGCATTGTCTTGGCACAGAAAAGCCTCTTCCTTGCCCCAGCGTATTAAACTTGAATTATTTTTGACTTGCACTGTTCTGCTGCTCCTGCAAGTAAATCTATATTTGTGAGAAAAACCACGTGTGAATGCTTTGAGGAAGACCGTGCCTTGCTTCACCGGTGCAGGTCTCCTCTGTGTAAGTGGTGTTGAATTCTGCAAGGCGGCAACCCCTGAGATCGTAGTTAAAGGCATCTCTGCAGAGTGCGGTTTCTGAATGTTGACTAGTGAAACTCAAGTGAGAGGAGATGGATTGGCTGCTGGTTTTAAGTTTTAAGGCAAATCTGTGAAGGGAGCTAATCTTGCTCATGTGCAGAGGGAACAGTCCCACGCAGCTCTTTCTGTTAATCTCTGAACTGTACTCATATGAGTATTTTGTGTATCAGTAAAGAATATATTTCTTTGTGGGGAAGATCCGGAACCCTACAGACAACAGTTGTCTTGTTTTAACTGCAGGCCTCTTCAATGTGGGTAACAAGTTGCTAGTGAGCTTGGATCTTCTGTTTGCAATCCGAAACCACATTAAACTTGGAGAGGATCCCAGAGTGGCTGTTGGCAATATTCTTGACTCTGTTCAGGAGCAAACTGGTGGGTTCTTCTTCTTGTTTTTTACTATAACACTTATGCCAAACTGTGACTTGCTGGTGATTGTTAGGTTATAAAAAGGCAAAAGTCACCTCTTTTGGTACAGTATGTTTCTGTCGAATCACGCCCTAAACCCAGCAGTACCTCTGTGGCCATTCGTAACAATTCTCTGGAGGTCAGGTTTGGTTTTATTCTGCATAGGAGTGTTCTACTACCTCTCCACTGACTTTAGGAAGTGAAAGCTGTAACAGTGGCATGTTCTCTTTTCAGAAAAAAGCCTGAGCCCTGATGAGCAGGTTCAGCTCCAGGAACTGCTGTGCAATGGCTACTGGGCCTTTGAATGCCTGACAGTCCGGGATTACAATGATATGATCTGTGGAATCTGTGGTATAACCCCCAAGGTGGAAATAGCCCAGAGGAATGTGGAAAATGTCCTGGCACTGAAAAATATAGAGGTAGGCTTTTCACAAACTTCACATCCTGTTCGTGTTCAAAGCAGATCATAATGACTTTTGCTGACTCTGGTTTTCATTATACACGATAATTACATGAGACCTTTGTGAGCAGTTTTCTGCTGATGCTGGTCAAGAGGATGTGGCTGGAGTGGTGATGCCTGCACTTCCTCTTAGAGGTGTTGATGTATGGTTTGGGGAAAACAAGATCCTCTGTCCCTGGACCACGGCTTTTGTCCAGCAGCCAGTAGGGACAGTAGGGACCTTGGATGAAAGTTGCTGAACTTGGCTTTCTTCCTTTGACATGAAAGCATTCTTTTTTTTCCCCAAAAGCAGTTTCCTTGAGGTGCTGTCTTCTCTAATGGGGAAAAAAGCCCTACTAGTAGTATGCAGCATGTCTGGCTTTTATGGAATAAATGATTTTGACTCTCACCCAACAGAAAGTGATTGTGGGGAACTCTAGGAGCCTGGAGGTGTCTTATTATATTTGGGCTGAGCACTCTCCTGGGTAGTCCTCATGCCCTGAGTGAGGCTGACACAAAACCTTCAAATGAACTATAGTTATTTGTATTTGACCTGTGTGTTTCTTGCTCTTTCTAGTTTACTTGGCCAGAATTCTTGCCATCAAGTGAAGTGAATGTAGAAGATTTCTGGTCTACGATGGAGACAGAGGTGATTGAGCAGGTGGCTTTTCCTTCTAGCATCCCCATCACAAAGTTTGATGCCTCTATTGTTGCTCCTTTCTTCCCTCCGCTGATGAGAGGAGCGATGGTGATCAATACTGAGAAGGACAAGAACCTGGATGCACGGCCAGTGCCAGGTAACCGCTGAGGTTGTGCTTATTAAGGAAGTGCTTTATGTGGCAGGGACTTCAGTCTTTTGGTGATGTTTAGAGTTGAGTATTGATGATTGCATCACTCTAAACGTTATGTCTGCTGAGAGAAGGCAAGAATGCTGGGGTGAGTGCAGCTGTTCTCAGGATACTTAGTAGTTTGAGCTTTGGCCTGCCCAGTGAATGCACTGGTGTGCTCTGATACGTTTGAGACTTGGGGGACATGAAAACACGGCACCCCAAATGAGATATGGCCTGATTGCAGAGGGATGCATGCACAATTTGAATTCCAGTCAGTATTTGTTTCATGTTAAACTGATACATGGACTGTGAAAGCTGCAGGCAGGGCTTGATATCTCAATATCACATGTCCGTAAAGAGTGAATTAAGTTGTTAACAGAACTTGGAAAAAGACTAGGAGATGGATGTGTTAGTCCTAATCAGTGTTGTCAACATTCAGTACATCCAGGGCATTGACTGCATGTAACAATAAACCATGAGGTGAATAAGCTCAGATGTATGAGAGCTAAATTTAGTTAGCACTCTGTTCCCTGAACAGTTGAGGTATTGTGTATAAGAAGAAAACTGTCTTTGCAAGCTTAACAAGTGTATGAGTTGGCCTTGCAGACAGGGCTGCAGCTGTTTTAGTGTTGAGCTGCAGGAGGGCTGCATGGGCTTCTGTGGAAGTGGGGCTCCAGAGAGAGCAGCAGGGAGGAGATGTGAAGGGTAAGCCTGGAGCTGCTCAGCCCGAAGGCTGCAGTCACGTTTCTCTGCTCTCTTCTGTCACTTGTTTGTCCTCACATCAGTCCAACTCATTATTTAAAGGTTACAAATGACAGGATAGACAAGTGCTCATGGAGCCTGTGGCTCTGCTGGGCTCAGTCTGGTGACCTTACTAACAAAGGGTTCGAGAGAAGCGTGGGCTGTGCCGCACTCTTGGAAATGGGACTAATCATGGCTTTCTCTTGTTGGGAGTTGGCTGTGCAGTCTCTGCTTCTGTGGTCTTCAGGAGAAATTATTTTGGTGACTTCCCTTTCTGAGAATGAGTGCTGAGGCTTGTTTCCTGCCTTTGCAGGTAACGGGAGTGCCTTGGTGAGGCTCCTACAGGAAGAAAACTTCAGGCTTGAGCTGATAAGCTCTTACAGTGAGGAAGAGCTGCAGAACTTTCTGACACAGTGTGGCATTCCCTGGGAGGCTTCAGATACAAAGGTGACAGCTTGTTTGCTCACATACAAGCCTGCAGGCGTGGAGCTGTTCTTTGCTGTCTTTCTCCTCATCCACACTTGGCATCCTAGATGGTGCACTGAGATGAGGAGTTAATTAAGGGCAGGGGTGGGTTAGAAGTGAGTGTCTGCAGATTATAGGATAATTTACACATGGTGAAATAAATTGAACCGTTGTGGGCTAGAAGAAAGGAAGCCTGTAATTACCTTGTCACAGGCTCAGCATTGTGTAATTGCTTGTCATTCTCATGGTGCTAAGTGTGAGATTGGGAAGTTATTGGATGAAGTGCAAATTAGGATTTGGGAGACCTTGCCTGCAGCCTTCTCCTTCTCTGGAGGAGTTTGTTAATTTTAGACATATACAGACTTTCTCTGGGGTCTGTCTTTTCTAGGACCAGCTCTGCTACTCCCTCCTGGCTCTCTATGAGTTTGTACAGAATGGGACAAGCATCACACAGACCTCTGCTCATCACACAGGAGGAAAAATCTACAAAGTGTGTCCACATCAGGTAAGGAAGTCTGGAGTCAGCAATGTTTCTTCTTACCTTGCTATGAGCCTCTCTGAGCCTTGGGAATGAAACATGCTGCCTTGAGGGCTTGGAGTATGAGCAGTCTTGCAGGAGACTTCAAGATTGACTAGTGACCTGAAGCCTAGTTTTCATGTTGCTGCTGAGGTGGAATTGAAAATCACTGCTTCCTGAAGAAGATGAAGTGAATGTGAATGAGGAGGAAACAGAGTATCTTTAGAGAGAGTAACTGTCTGGTTACTGTATTGTCTGGAATACCTGAAAGGAAGCTTATTTTTTTTTAAGACTATATTTTTTTCCATAAGTTTTCAGTTTCATTGTCCTGTTTGTGATAATTTCTTTCCAGGTTGTGTGTGGCTCAAAGTACATAGTAAGAGGAGAAAATGCCCGGGATCATGTGGACTTATTGGTTTCCTCACGTCACTGGCCTCCAGTGTATGTTGTTGATACAGCCTCTTCAGTGGCACTGTGTGCAGACGTCTGCTGTCCTAGCCTGACTTCCCAGATGTGGGGGAAAAACCAGGGCTGCTTCTCTGACCCCATGGATCCTCCAACGGTTAGTTATGTCCGCCTCTGCACTCTGCTATGCCGGTCCAATATGGAGAAGTTTCAAGTGAGATTTAAAATTAAAAAAAAGAAAAAAAAAAAAAAACAAACTAAAAAAAGAATATGTAACTTGCATTGTGCCTCAAGATAACTTGACCTGATAAGTGTCTCCTGACTCACAGCTTTGCCAGCGCAGAGCTTCTGAGCATAGCGGAAGGTGTTATGTGTTGCTTGGGGCATCGTGTTAGGTTCATGCTTCTTAACAGGAAGAGCTGTGCTGGAAGTGCATTGTAATAGTTCCAATCATGAACCTTGGAGCATGGAGCTTATTTTAACACAGCAACTCACTTCTCTCAAACTTCTGCTATTACCTGAGAAATGGGAGAGGAAAGAGGGTTGCTGATGTTTTGGGGTTATCTCCGAGGGTGTATGAGTGAGGAGGGGAGTGTGCAGAGCCACCTTTGCCGCAGCTAGCCCTCCTCTGTCCTGGGTCATAGTGCTGGTTGGAGTTCAGCTGACCAGTAGTTTTTTCTTGTTCTTAGCTGTGAGGAACTTGCTTCTTGTCCTACCTGGTGTGTCTCTCTCTTTTCCCCAGTATGTGTCCTGCCCTGAACTGGTAGACCAGCACTACAGCGTAGATATGACTGTGGCTGAGCACTCTGTTCAGCACCCAATCACCAAATCATCAGCGCGCCGAATTGTTCACATGGGATCAGAGCAGAACAGCCACCCAGATCCAACGGCTCGGCATCACTGCATCTCCCTGTGCCGAGAGCTGGAGCCTTACAGCGCCATCATTGCTGCTATCAACGACAGCAAAACGAGCAACATCCGCCAAAGGCCCATCACCTTCGAGAACGCCACGCACTATTACCTCTACAACCGCCTCATGGACTTCCTCACCAGCCGGGAAATTGTGAATCGTCAGATCCAGGAGATCGTACAGAGCTGCCAGCCCGGGGAGGTGGTAATTCGCGATGCTCTTTACCGGCTTGGAGTGGCCCAGATTAAAACAGAAACGGAAGAGGATGAAGAGGGAAAGCAGGAGGATGATAGAGGTTGCTGAGTACCAGAACAGCCTGTTGGTTTGTGTCTCTGGTCGTGTGGATAGGTGGCCAGCTTCTTGCCAGGTTTGGGCAGCTGTCTGGCGTGAGAGTTTTATTTTTACAGATTGGAGGTGTGATGCTGATGGCTTTGACTGCTGTTAATGACCAAAGAGCTGTGTGCTTCCAGAGTGTCACGATAGCTGCTGTGAGTGTGGGTCTGTCACTCCCCTTGCTGAAGGCTGCAGCTGCCTCCCGAGGCGTGCGACAGACCCACTGTTCAGTGGTGTGAAATGTTGCCTGCCCTCCCTGCAGCTGGTGAGTGGAGAAGGGAGAGGCATTTCTGGTAGCAGGGAGTATGTGTGGTCAAGCACACAGGTTTTTAAGTTCTCAATCTTGCTTGCTGACTTCTTTGTGCATATTGGTGGCAGGGCTGGGGTTGTGGGAGCAGGCATGAAAGGCAGACAGCTAAGAAGGTTTCCCCCAAACATTCTGAGTAGATTAGTTTAGGACGCTGACTCCTGCTTGGAAATCTTGCAGAGCTCTCATATACCTTGGCTGCAAGGAGTCTTTTAGTTGAGGAGGAGGAGTTGTGTCTGGGGAGCTTCCCTGCAGGCTGCACTCCTGGGTCCAGGATTGTGGGTACTTTGGCTGCAGAAAATTTCTAGAATTGTTTGTCCCTTCACATGAGCACTAATCATTTAGAAACTGAAACATACATTGAGTGAAAAATTTTCTGTATGTTAAGGTAAGTATTGGCCGGGTGAGCTCCAGGGGAACCAAGCTTGTTGGAGGGCTGTATGAGCACTGAGCAAGGTGGTGGCTGTGGAAAGGGAAAGGACACTCAAAATTTCTGTGCTGTCCTCATGGACATGCTTATTTGGGGCGTTTTTTAGCAATTTCATTCTGTTTGAGGACTTGCATTTCTGTTGTCCTGCCCTTAGAGCAGGAGCACAAAGACTCTGTGTGGGATCAAGGAGAAATGCAGTGTCCCCAGAGTGAGCAGGGTTCAGCGTTCCTCCCTTGGAGGAGGCGCTGGGAGAGCTGCATCCACGTGTGCAACCTCAGCACATGGTCAGGTGTCATATTTGCCCTGCCCGTGTCCACGCAGAGCTGTGTGGGTTAGAGAAGGCTCATGCTGCCTGGGTTTTATCAGCTCCTTGAGAGGAGTCAGGCTGAGACCTCTCCCCCTGCAGCATGTCTGACGAACACCCTGGGCTGCGGTTGTACAGCTGTGCGTGTTGTCTGCTGCCAGCTCCCTTTTGCTGTTGCTGAAGGTGAAGGTGGATGGATGTTTGCTGTGACCCGCAGAGGAGAGAAGCAGGGTGCTAGACCGCTAAGTTGCCAGCCAGGGAGTTTATTTTGTCTGAGTGAGCAGTGGGGAAGATTCAGAGGCTTGGGGTGTGGTTGAAAACTCCCTTCCGTGAAGGGGAACCTATTGAGTACCATACTGTTAAAGTAAATGTATTAAGTCTGAGCACATGCAGTAGTTACGGCTTAGGGTTTTTCTGTTAAGAACTTTTAACTTATTATAAGAGACATTAGTGACTTTTTTCAGTCAGCGATCAAGTTTAATAAATTATCTCCAATTTTTGGGGTGAAACTGTGGCCAAGTGACTTGTTCTTTGTGTACAAAACCTGCAGGACTGCAGTGGGAAAAGGCACAAACACTGTGTGCATGTACACCGTGATTCCAGTCCGCAGTGCCATGGTGGGGGGAAAAGCCCGGTATTCTCAAAAGCAAGGTGTTATGAGAAGAAAAGCTCAAGAACTGGCTTGGGCCACCTCACCAGAACATCGTGTGAAATATAGCTAAGGTATAGTACTTTCTTATAGGTGGCAAGAGAGTAGCTTCTGAGAGAGGCAGCTCCCCTGGTCTCCCTGCTCTGGTTCTGCATTTCCCTGCACAGGGCAGCTCCTGAGGGGACTGTCACCGGAGGGCGGCTGCAGCAGGTGATGGTAACTGCTCTCCAGGCTGTGTTTAATTGCCTGAGCCGGAGCTCATCACCATTGCTGCAGGAGTTTCTGCTGCAGTAAGCTGGAGTTTCTGATCACCAGGGCCCTTCTGCCTCTGCCCTGCCCTGGGCATTGCGTTGCCTTTCCCACACAGACTGCCACCACATGCCTCAAACACAGTGACTGTTGTCAGATGTTCTGTCATCACAATTGAAGTTACTCCCCCATTATATCCATGCAGGGTGACTACTTAGGCCTGTCAGAGCAAAGTGCTTTTAAAAAAACCTCACTTTTAATCTTTCCGGAGGGCGGCTTGGGTTTTTTTTTTGTTTTGTTTTGTGTTTTTTTTTTTGTTTTGTTTTTTTGCATTACACAAGATTGAAGGGGTTTGAGAACTGGTGATGAGAGGTGTGGCTGAGGAACTGGAGCAGAGTTACAGGGTAGGAGAGGATGGGTCAGTGCATCACTCGTGCTCTGATCTGTTCCCCTCTGAGAACAATCCTTAAACCTCTGGAAGAGACTTGTTTTGTTAAATGTGTTATTCTTCATAATGCTGACAGATAGAAACAGGTTAGCTTTTATTTAGTAAGGAGTAATGAATCACAGTGTTATCATAAACCCAGGTTTAATATAATCAGCAATAACATAATTGCTCTCGGTATGGCAAAGGCCACCTGCCCTACAGTCGCTGTGTCTCACGGTAGTTTGCCTGAGCCCTGTCAGTGCTTGGACCTGGGGTACTGATCCTTTACCTCCCCCCACCCCCAGCTGAAGCTAAGAAGGTTCATTAGCTACTTCAGAGAGCTACACAGGATGAGAAATAAGTTTAAGGACATTAGGCCCTAGCTTATGAAAAAAAATTACCTCAGCTGTACTATTAAAAGTACCTCAGGAACATATGTACAAGAGCATATCTGTAATCATGACAAAGGCAGTGATTGCTACATGTTTAGTAACCCAGAGGTTGTGTAGGATATGTATTATGTTGATCATTTCCAGATCGGTTTAAGCTGCCATTCTTTCCTGGATGGGATTGTGTTCAGTGCTCACATGGAAGAGCAGTGGTTACTTCTGTATTTTACCTGAGAAATAACTGCCCCTCGGTCCTGTTACTGGGGCACAAGTTTGCATAACACCCTAGGGTTGTCTCCTTGGCTCACTTCCCCCAAAAATCCCTGCAGAAGCATCAGCTGCAGAGAGGTAGATTGCAGAAGGAAATTTAGAGTTAATGGATATTTAATGCTAAGTAGAGGCTTTACCTGTATCTAAACACTCACTCTGCAACATCCAGGGTCAGACTGACAAAGGGAAGAGAGCAGGACCACCAAGAAAGAGGGCTGCTGCTGGGGTGTGGAGCAGTTCCAGCTTCAGGGCTTAGTTCAAGATGTGCTTATAAAACACAAAGGTTCAGTCACATGGGTGACTTGGAAGTGTCTTACTTGGCTGCAACTTGTATTTTTAAAAAAAGTAACAAAACCAACAACAACCAAACACCCCTGGCCTCCTCCCGGGGAAGGTGGAGAGGCAGGTGGCAGGGACATCTCTGTACCTTGTAGAGATGGAGCATGTTCTCATCCTAACAACTCTGTGCAATGCTTGAGATAAGACTTTAGGAACCCCATGGTGAGTCTCAATTTTGAGTCACTCCAGTGCTATCCTTTCTGTGAGGGCATGGGTAACACTCATACTTCACAAAGCACGGAGGGGAGAGCCAAGGCAGAAGGCATCTGTGTCCTAGGGCAGAGCAGAACCGTGTGCTCTGCAGAGCCAGGAGGACAGGGATCTCCCCCAGGGTGATGGTACCAGCTAACAGAACTGATAGTTGTTGCTCTTGAGAAGGGGCTGGCCGCTCTCCTCTTGCTCGCAGGACTCCTCACAGCAGCCAGAGGTATCACAGCCACTATCTTCCTCAGCAGGGGAGGGGAGGTTGGTGTAGTCCTTGAAAGCAAAAAACACCCCAAGCGTGTTTCAGTCCCGTCAGTGGTGTACAACGTCTGTTTCCAGACTGGGGGAGATGCTAACTCAACACTTCCCCTTGCTGTGCCCACAGGGCGTGGGCCAGCTGGTGGGATGGGTGTGCCTGTGCTTTTGTGGAGCTGCAGGACAGCTTGTCACAAGGCAGCACAGCTTTTGTCCAGCTGCACACCACATCCAGGGGAATGGGGCAGGGCTGCTGCATGGGTGGTCATATTATAGCGCTGTTCACAGAACACTGAACTGCTCCCAGCAGTTAAAGGGAAGGGACAGCACAGGAGAAGTGTCCAGAAGCTATCTTTGTATAGGGAGAAAGCACATCTCCCTTCTCTTCAAAGGTCCTCACCTGCTCCTTATGCACCTCCAGTTCTTTCTGAATGAAGCAGCTGATCTGATCGAAGGTGGGTCTCTCTGTGGGCTCCAGGCTCCAGCACGCCTGCATGATGCTGTACCTGCAGAGCCAGACAGGGACAGGGTGGGTGCACTGTGCTGCTGCAAAGCTGCTTGAGGCTCTCCACCTCCTGGCACATGGTACTGAGTAGTCCCTTGGTCTAACTGCCTATAAAATCCCCGGTCAGTGCATGTGCTGTGCTCTAGGGGAAGGTGAGCGCAGAAGTGGACAGAGCAAACTTCTCTAATCTATTAACAAGGGGCTTTATGCCTCCAGTACTTTTTTTTTTTTCTTTAAGCTTAAACTCATTCCCCTCCTGTAACCTGCTCAGGCTTGTCTTATAGTCCTATTGTCAAAAATGGTCAAAAGTATCTGACAAAAAAAAAAACAAAACAGCACAACCCATCACAAAGTTCAGGAATGTGGACATATAAACACAAGCTCTCCCATCTTCCTGTCCATAAACAGAGGAAAAATTTGATAGAACATCATAACTGACATACATAACCTACATAACTGTAGGTCTTGCTTTCCTACAGGAGCAAGGAGCAGCCTGGAAGGATCCAGCCTGAACCTCAGGGGTGGAACAGAGCAGCAGCCCGACCTGTGACCAAGGTCCCTGTGCCATCTCTGTGCCCACTCCTCACAAAGCAGCTCCAACCACCCTGTCACCCGTTGTGTGCAGGCACTCACATTTCCAAGGGAGCAAAGTCAGGCCTGGCCATCTGGTACCCCTGCTTCACCATGCTGTAGAACTTGCTGTTCACCACCATGCCGGGATATGGGCTTTTACCTGTGACAGTAACGGGAGCAGAGGGGGCTCTCAGATCAGCAGCTTTAACACTCCAGCCTTGGGGGGGTGGGAAGAGGCAGCCTGGAGCATCGCCTCAGCCAGTGCTACTTGTTCTCAGGGAGTTCCGAGTTAGAGAAAAATCATCCAGGATCCATTGCTTTTAATGGTCCCTCTGGAAGCATAAGTGTTTTATAGCCCTGCTAGAGCCTAGATTTTTTGTCAGCCTTCCTCCTTTCTTGGAAACTTTGCTGGAGAGACATTAGGGCAGTGTAAGCCATGGGAAACGAGAGGGTTGCATGCTCTTTCTTACCAAGGGAGAAGATCTCCCAGAGGAGGATGCCGTAAGACCACACGTCGCTCTGCACGGTGTAAATGCAGTCGAAGATGCTCTCTGGGGCCATCCATTTCACAGGCAGGCGGGCCTGCAAGAGCAGAGAGTCCTGCAGCCTGGGCCAGGCTGGCAGCTTATGCTACACCCTGTCCTCCATGCTCCAGCCTCCCCCCCACCCTCGTACCATCTCATGTCCCCATTTTAATTACTTACATTGCCTTTTACAACGTAATTCGAGTCGTTCATGATATCACGGGCCAGGCCGAAGTCACAGATCTTGGCTACCCGTCCATCGGATACAAGCACGTTCCTGGCTGCTAAGTCACGGTGGATGCACTGGGGAGAAGAGAGCACAGCTGAGACCCAGCCAACGTCCCCCAGGCCTGTCATCCAAATGACATTTGCAGAACCAAGGCGAACACATACTACTCAAAAACCCCCTGTAAGAGGCACTGTGTCACGTACAAGGAGTACGGGCTCTTTCAACCACTCCATTTGCAATGCTAAGACATTGTGACATTTCATGCCATGTCTTTTAATCACTGATGGTACTGTCATCTTCCCCAGGGGAGGAGGTTTGCAAACAGGGACTGTCCACACCACGTCCTCGTCTCCGAAACAGTCATACGGTTACTCTCCGATACTTTAAATGAACCAGCTCTGGCAGACAGCTCAACAGCCACTTTCAGTTCCTTGTCCCTGGGGCAGTGGAAAGGTGCCAGAGCGAGAAACCTTCGCATCAAAGTTCCTGACCTCAAGTAAAAGCTGGGGAGAAAACCGAGACTGGCACAATGCACAGCCCTGGGTTCCCCCCTATAACACTGCCCTGCTGCGATGGCCTGCCTGGAGCCCAGAGGAGGCAGAGGCTCAGGAGGGAGCACCAGTCAGCGTGGCCCAGCATGTGTGAACTCAGCAGAGGGATCAGAAAGGCCTATTTCCAGCTGCAGCTTGCTTGAGCTTGGCCACCCCATCAAGAACATCCCTAGCCTCATGCAGACAGGGTGGCTGGTGCCTGCTGGCTGGACTGGCATTTCCCAGCTGGGGTGTTGGGGGCAGCTGTCCTCTTAGCACTCACATTCTTTGATGCGAGGAATGCCATGCCCTGGGCCACCTGGCTGGAGAACTGGAGCAGGTCAGAGAGATTAAGGGGACGGAGGTCCTCCCTGGCTTCATCTTCTTCCCCTGAGCCTTTCCCTGAAATTCAAAGCAAAGTTTTAGAATTGCTGCAAACCTGGCGAATAATGCAAGCTATGCTGTCTCCTGATTCCCTGGGGCTAAACCAGACAGGATGGCCAGAATAAAGAAATCGTGAAAACACAGAAATGAGCCTTCAACTCACCCTTGGCTTGTGCAGAATCTGATGACGCTGAAGATGATGACACAGGCCTCATTTCAACATATGTCTCCAAACCCTGGCTCGAAAAGCCACTGTCGCTGAGTCAGAAACAACAGAAATGGAGGCAGGCTGTTAGCAACCCTCCAGCAGTACCTTCTGCCCTTCTCCACATCCACTGAGACAAGAAACCACATCCCTGCCTGCAGGAAGTGGCTTAGCTAGAGGCTTCAGGGCAAAGGGAAAGTCACCATCGAGGCCGATGGGGGGACCTAGGTGCCCTGTGGCACAAGGCTTCAAATACTGCTGCCCTTTTGTCAAGAGACTGCCCTCGGCTGATGGGAGCACTCAGCCTCTTGTCCTACAAAACTCATGTGCCCAACAGTGCAGGAAGCCAAAAAGTTCCGATTCCAGATTATGGGAGGGCAGACGGGATTGAAACCTGATTCATTGTGGGATATTCAATGATTTGCTGTTGAAGACTTTGAAAAATTTGGAACTGTAACTAAGCCTAAACTTGCATGTCCCCAGTGGTTTTTACATCCTGGTATGCTGCAAGTCCCCAGACCTTTGGCCTTAATCTCCCCACAGCACAGCCCTCTGCGCAGCTCTCCCAGCCGGTACCCAGGCCCCGCACTGATCAGTCCTGTGGCCATCAGAGCTCTGCTCTTACCTGCGGATGTATTTCTTCTCTACATCAACGTTTTTGTAATCAGCAGCACTGTCTAAAGAGGTGTCCAGGGCAGAATCCTGGATAATTATGGACTCAGCCTTCTTCCGCAGGAAATTCAGTAGATCTCCATAGCGGCAGTACTCAGTGATGACGAGAATTGGGCCTGGGAGAGAGGCAGGAAGGGTTCATCAAGAAGTGATGCTACTGTGACCTATCCTGAGGATTGCTTTCCCTGGGAGGGGCAGCAGAACCTATACTGCACGTATGCATGTCTGGAAAAGGCCAGCCCACAGGAGAAGTTAGAGAAGACCCCTGGGCTCATCAGCTATCTCTGGGGTGAGACTGAGGAGAGGCAACAGCCTCAGAGGAGCAGGTCATGGGAGGGGTCCATGGGGGAAGCAGGGCTGTGGGATCCTACCTCCATAGGTACATGCTCCCAGCAGGTTAACGATGTTCTCGTGGTGTCCCAAGTGGCTCATGATCTTCAGCTCAGACATGAGAGCCTCCTGCTCATCTGTGTCTGCTGATGCTGCAAGGCAAGAGGAGAAGAGCTGTGTGAAGGAGTGAGGGAGGAACAAGGAAGAGATGATGAGGGAGGACAGAGAAAAGTGTTGAAAGATAGAACAAAAGGAGGAGACACGCTCAGAGAGGAAACAGTGTTCTCTGGCCACGTGTGTCTATGAAAGTGACAGCAGCGTGATTCCAGCACCCAGTACTTGTCACAGAAACATACAAAAAAGTAGATGCTGCAGCCTGGGAACACCAACACATGATGAACACACACTACACCCTGCCCAAAGGAGCTTGGGAGATTTCAGCCTTTGCAAGTTGCTTCGGGCTTACACTTTAGCATCTTCACAGCCACTTTGAGAACCGAATCTTCTTTGCCCAGCCCAAAAGCGGTGGCTTCTACCACTTTGCCAAAGGCTCCTGCTCCAAGAGTTTTTCCTGCAGAGGGGAAAAAAAAAGTGGGTAAAAGATGCTTCATAAGAAGAGACTGAGCAGTTGCCTTGCACACAGCCTTGAAGAGGATGTCTAGCGAGTGGGGATTCCTACTGAGCCCAGACAAGATGACACATCCTTTAGTCAGGAGCTGGTTAACATCTGAGGGGAACTCTGCTGTGAGCAAAGAGTGTGAAAGAGGCAATGCCCAAACATGGGCTCAGCAGCTCTAGGCATCAGGAATGACCCCAGATGCCAGGAGAGACACAATCCTCTCTCAACCTTCCTTGGGACAATGGAGGGCTGGAGGAAGGTTGTACCCTCGCATTTGCCACCTTGTGTGGAAGAGGGCAGCAAGGCCTGGGTAAGGATGTTGCTGTAATGGCTGGATACAGCTTTGGCTATTTCCCAGTTGCTTTGGAGCATTTCATCTCTGTGGTGAGCTGCATGCAACCAGACAAGCAGCACAGAAGGTTTCTTACCAAACTGCAGGTTGTTTCTGGGAAACTCCCATTTTTCATTGTATGGCAGCTGAGTGGGATCGATAAAGATGTAGTTATTCCCTTCACAGGCCTCAATGATCTTCCACCGCACCTGGTACTTGGGTTTCTGTAAGGAAGAGACTCAGTTATTCAATGTTCCTCAAGTCCTGAGTGTGCCCCAGTCCCTGTATGCACTCCAGCTCTCACCCTCCAGGCACCGAGGGAAGACTGAGATTTCAGTGCATCAAATATTTCTTGCTTTGAACCTGGACTGAGCGAGAGGGGCTTTGTCTGGACAGTCTGGTCCCTTTGCTATTGCAAAGTCCTTCCAAGTCATCACCTGTGACAGAGAGGCCCTCTTGCCTCTTTCACTTAAAGTAGCCCATTGCCCTCACTTGGGGTGAGCCAGCATGCTCCACCAGACCAGTGGCTGACAGTGCCTGGCTGGTGCTGGAGGGAGATGTCCCCCTGTGTCTCCTTCCCCAGTACCCTGGGTTGCTGAGCACAGCAGAACAGTGGAGCTGGCCCAGCCCCACTTCCCTTACAGGAGGGGAAAAAAAGAAATGGAGAAAGAGAAGTAAGAATTTCTTCTCTTTTCCATGAAACTCATGGCAGAAGTAACCAGGCAAGGACAGAGAGAAGCAGTGCTGGAGCTTGCGGGCAGAGGCAGTTGCTGGGTGTTGTCATTCATGTTGAGAGGGCTGGGGAGACAGGCTGGAGGCACAAATACAGAGAAAGGCAGTGAAATCATTTGGCCTGAGAATACTGTGTGCAGCCTTTGCTCTTGTACAAGAGACAGGCAAGGACCTGCACCCCAGAGTGGCAAAGGTGGTCTCAGGTCCATCAAGGCAGCCACAGGGAAGCGTGGGTGGAGTGACCATAGCTGTGATGAGTCACCTCATGTCCCTGCTGCTGGGAGGTGACTGCTGGAATGCTTTTCCCCACCACTTCCCCTGGATAGCTGCAGAGAAGAATGCAGCCACTGGGTAGATGCTCAAAATTGGGTTAGCACAGGCATGAGGGACCATAACTGAGGCAAACACATCTGCAGTTTTGATGCAAAGCGTCTGTTTGGTTTTTTCCCCGTACTGGTGCTTTTTTTTTTTTTTTTTGCCTGAGGGTTGAACATGCATGCCCAGATAGACCCAGACAGGATGCTCCAAGCAGCACAGATTCTGATGGAGGTCCCTCAAAAAGGGCCACATGCACTCAGTTTATTTGCTGCTGCCTGCTCTCAGAGGGTGAGCATTGCTCCTTTGTGCTCCACAATTCACCAGTGCTGCAGCAACCAGCCGTGGCTCAAGAAGCCCATGGCTGAGACAGATAAGATATATAAAGACGTCCGGCTTCTCTTGGCCTCACAAGGCCTTTCTAAAAGCCAGGTCAGAGCTGTGCTTACACCTCCATCCACCCTCTCTCTCTGGAACACTGGCCAAAGACAGCTCTGCCTACATAGCTGTAGGTATTTGTTTGGGAGAGGGCTCTGCTGGATCTTCTGACAACCAGCAGCAAAACTTTGCTGCAAAATTTGCACCCTTGATGGGCTGTCAAAGGAAGAAAGCCAAAAAGGAGAGCTGAGAACCAGGAGGTTTTCACCCACTGATGAAGCAGAGGTGGCCTATTGATTGGTACAGTTTATGGAAACAAACAAGAAGGAATCCAAATGCAAAGTCTTGCAAAGAAAACGGGGCAAGTTCTTGTATAAAAATAGTGTCTCCAGGAAGACTTGGCCAAACACCTTCTAACATCATCCTGTTTCCTCATAAAGACAGCTTTTTATAAAGCAAGGAGGAGAATAAAAAGTAGGTGCAAGCTGCAAACCTTAATTCAGTCCATGGATTCATGGTGACCAGAGCAAAACCAGCTGCAATTGACAGCACAGAGGGAGCACCTTTGGCACCAAGGAATATCCACCTTGACCTCTGGGCCACAGGACTGAAGGAGCACAGTGGGAGAGGTGTTAACATGATGGGTTTGGTGCATGAGTCTTGCCGTGCAGCAGGAAACTCCTGGGGGAAGCTGGGAGGTAGCGGATATGAGGGAGGTAGCTTGCCTGGTACACCCAGGCTGAATGTGCCCTGCCCGTGGCTGCCAGGAGAGAGAGGCAGCGTGGTCTGAGGCTGGGCAGGCCTGGCAGCCCTTGTGTGCAACAGGGAATCTGACCTGGTTGTACTTGTAGAGGAGGAAGAGGAGTAGGAGGAGCAGCAGGACCGATGTGCCTATGCAGGTGGAGAGAACAGGGCTGAAGAGACTGTTCGGGAGGGCCATGACATTTCCTGGAGGAGGAAAAAAAAAAGGGGGGGGGGGTTTCAGTAAAACATCTGAGCATTTTGCCTCGCTCTTCACTTAAGGCTTCCCTTGTATGCAACACAACCCCAGCACTGGCCTCAGAGACACCCAAAAGAACTGCTGGGAACTGCGGGAAATTCCTGATGCTAAACTCAAGGCTGCAATGGTTGCCCCTGTGCACCCCAATTTCCACACAAACAGCACCAGGTGCAGGTCAGACTGACTGGGGACCAAGATCTGTGGAGCAAGAACAGACCCATCAAAAGATGCAACCCCTGGAGCAACAGCTGGCTGTGTTGTGCCACATCCTAGAGCTAGGTCCTGCTGTTGTTGGGTGTTCATGGCGTGGCTCAGCCTTTAGCACCAGGCTGTGCCCAGCCAGTGATTCCCACATGGCTCCTAGATCTGGCAAATGCCAAAGCCTCCCACCTCCTGTGAACACAGATGGCTTGTGGAATCTACTCCACCTCTCTTGCAAGACAATGGGGATATACATATAAGAAGATGCAGCTCCAAAAGCCCCAAATTCTCCCCCTACTCTGCCAAGCTATGTTAGTTTCTTACTGGTGATGGTGAGTGAGTGAAACATGTCAGAAGCATTCCCCTCTCTGTTAATGGCCACACAGCAGAAGGTGAAATTGGCACCCAGCTCCTGGAACAGGATGACGCTCTCCACCTCTACCTCTCGGAAGGGCAACGTATTCAGCACCTGGGGACTGGAGTCGTTCAGTAGCAACCTATAGTCCTCATTGTATCTGCGGAGATACCAAGCAGGAGAGAGTGAGTGTTCCTCTGCAGCACAGGTGCTCATAAGTGAATTGGTGCCTGTATCAGACTAGAGAGGAGACACAGGGAATTAGGATTGCAGCTCTGTGAGACATCTTACCCTCTGCCCAGCTCAAGACCTTTCCCTGAGCACCAAAGCCCTGTACAGACAGAGCTGTAACTGCCTTTATGTGGCTACAGCTGAGTTCTTCCAGCAGTTCCCTCCTTGAATGGGGCTGGTACTGAGACACAACAACCCCAACCAGGCAGCTGCAGTTGCCTCCCATTACGCTGTAGCTCAGTAAACCTGTGTTCTGCAGAGCCTCAGACCTGTGAAGGTCCCAGAAAGATGACCAAGACCAGCCAGGATGTAGCTCTACAGCAACCTACACCAGGGCACTTCTCCAAGGGACCTACATGTTCCTTGGATAAGCATTGTGAGAACATGAAACATAGGTGGCTGAAAAATTCAAGCTCAGCACTTGAGGAATAGTACCTGCTCTCTCTCCTCAGACAGTCCCCAGGAACCTCTTTTTTTTTAGCAGGGGAACACCCCTGTTGCTGTTACTGGACAGACTCTGCTATATTGCCTGTAAGCAAGCCCACATGGTGCTGCCCAGCAAATGCCAGCATAGTAAGCGGAAGTGCACACCACAGTGGTGCTCAATCTCACAGGCATTTCCTACCTGTCAGAGTGAATGGGGCACTGGTACCACTCGATGCGTGGGGCAGGGTAGCCGATGGCCACACACTGAAGGATGCTGGAGTCATTGGCTGGCACCTTGATTTTGCAGACCCTTGGAGGAGCTGTTGGGGAGGGCAGATAAACAGTGAATGCCATGACCAGAGGAAGAGCACATTCCTTGTGTTCTTATTTACTTTCCATGTGTGCAACAATAAAACACCAGGAACCCCTGTACTACACATAGGTTTGGGCTGGTTCCTAGACACAGTCTGGCTGTGTGTCCTCTGGGCTGGAAGCACCCTGGTACCCCACCCTACTTGCTGCCAGCAGCCCCAGGGCAAGCAGCATGAAAGAATGGGCAATGCCAAACACTTACATTTCACAGAGATACTGAAGGTAACTGATGCATTGGTCTCATTGTTGAGGGCATAAAATGTATAGAGACCTCCCTCTCCTTCCTGCAGGCG
>NW_010118530.1:45541-47690 GCF_000699245.1 Pterocles gutturalis | reverse complement strand
GCGTGTTGTTATACCTGCTCGCACAGAGAGAGTAAACACTGTGAAGAAAGCTGTGCTGAGGAAACCCAAACACTCACATAGTCTTTGCTGAGATGCTGCTGCTTCCCATACCCTGGAGTGGGTGAACACTTCCCAGCACTAACCCCAGCCCACAAAAGGAGTCTGCTCCTTGTTTCTTCAGGGGAAGCAGGGAGGGTCTGATCTTTCTTAGAGGAAAACCCTTTTGCTGCCAAGTGCATAGCACTTCTGAAAGGCTACAGGTGGGTGAATGCTTAGAAAGAAGAGTTTAACATCTAAATCATTTTCTTTGAAGGTGCTGGTCCTTCTGCCTTTGACAGAAGGAGTTATTCCTCCCATTTCTTAGTCCATCAAGTCATGGTCCCTAGTGCCCACTCCCCTCTGCCCCCAGCCCATTTCTCAGGCCTCAATGCAAGAAAGAGTTCACCCTGAAGCCAGCATGCTTACTGAGAGGCACAGTTCCTCTTGTGGATTATTTTGGGTTTCTAAGAAAATGAAAGGGGAGTTGCCAAAACTCTCCAACAAATAGGATGATTCTCTTCCCTTCAGTCTCCTTTTGGCTGTAGGTTTTGGAAGAGCAGGCCTGTGCTCTCCATTAGGTCTTATATACATAATGATGTTTCTGCCTTCTCTTAACATGTGGCATACGGTGCTGCTCAGTACAAACTGCCCAAACTGCAGGGAATAGGACAGGTCTGAAGAGCAGCGAGGGAATTCGGTTTTTTGTACTGTTCATTCACCCCTGCAATTTATTCCTTCAAGGAGAGTGCAAGCTTGAACAACCAAAGCCTAAATGTGACAGTGATTCTACAAGGTTTCCTAAAGGGAAGGCTGCCAAGTTAGCCAGGGGTGGTGTCCTCCTTGACGTGATCAGACCTGCTCATTGTGGTTTCCTAACAGTACTGGAAAAAGAAGACAGAAAGGCAGAACAGTTCCCCTCTTCAAAACCAGAGTGTTTTTTGTGAGCCAGTAGTGCCAGGTCTGCCTGTCTCCCAAGGAAAGCATTATTGGAAACACACCATGGCCAGTGCAGAAGAGAGCGATCACATACCAGTTGTTTCCAAGGATCATTTGGCCCTTGAATGTTGTACTTCCAGAGTTCTTCAAGGGGTTCATGTGCTCCCAGCCCCAGTAGACAAGTTCTGGGTAAGCCTCAATGTGGACCTGCAGCTCCAGACTCTCTCCCAAAGCAACCTCCTGGCTGGTGGCTTGTGCTGGGGTCAGGAACACATAACCTCTCTCTGCAGGATGGAGGAGAGCATGACCATCAGCAGGCATGTCCAGAGACCCAAAACAAGCTTATACCAGCTTCATAAATGGACCATTATTGGAAAGGACAGCTAGGAGACTGCAGGAGGGAATGGGGCATTACACAGGTTATGCTGCCAAAGGAGTACTTTTAAGTTGCTTCTTTGTCGTGGCAGCTTGGATTACACTCTGCCCGAGGAGAACTAGAAAATCTTAGTGAACTCTCATGGGGAAAGAGGTTTTACATGCCGTATCCTAATAAGTGATGATACTAAAACTGTGTCTCCCGACTGTCCACAGAAGACAAGCCCCTTAGCTAAACTCCTGGCTTCTCACTTGAAAACAACTCAGACCAAGCCCTCTTTCTGAGCCATGGTATGCAGCAGCTTCGGGTCACCAGCAAGCCCCAACCTACAAGGATGAATTTTCTGTCTTGAGATAAAAACAAGTGTACAATAGACTTGAATCCTCTTATGTGGATCTGTTAGTGGAAGAGACAAAGATCCATCCTCTGTTCATGTGGCTTGCCCTTCCTTCTAGTCAGCCTTTCCTGGCCTTCAGTGTAACCCTGCCCCATTGGTTTTTTGTTTTAAAGCTGTTCATAAACACAAAGAAATTGAGAAGAGTTTTCTGATTTTTCATCCAGACTCCAAAAGATATCCTCCTGCCCCTCAGGATATGATGGGAACACCAGTTCCTTTTCTAGCAGCTCCACAGTTCTCATGCGAGCCTTCGTGCACCAGTGAGAACTGTTTCCAACAGCAAAACTAGGAACAAGATGGGAGCAGGAGCAGCAAATACTCAAGGCTAGGTGTTATTCAGCTCACACCTTTCTGATCTTTTGGCGAAGCACTCACCTACTACCTGAAGCATTGTCGAGGCA
>NW_010118530.1:44174-45523 GCF_000699245.1 Pterocles gutturalis | reverse complement strand
CTGAATTGTTAGCTATACAAGTGTATTTCCCACTGTCTTCCATGGTCACTGCTGGAACGGACAGGATGTCGCTGATGAAGTAGTTCTCATTTTCAAAGCTAGGCTTTTTAGTTCTGCTGACCTGTCAGGCAGGGAGAGAATATCAGGCACTTTCTTGGAAGGGCAGAGGACAAAACTAAGTGATATTTATGACAAACACACACACCACCTGCTGTTCTGGGCTACTGAGCTTTGTTATAGAGCCCCTGTCACCGAAAGCCATCTGTGTGGAGACCAAGCAGCACATTAAGTATTCAGGGCAGATGTTCCACAGCAGTTAAGGTTATAGCTATTGCCAGCCTTCTGACTGCGAATTGTCCTTACATTGTGTGATCCAAACATATCTTGTATGTTATTTCAACTTCTTAATAAAGGCATCACAATAAGAACTTCTAGCAAACCTTATCTGACCATCCAGAAGTTAAAAGTCAGCATAACAGAGATTTTGAAATTAATTCCCTTTCTTCACCCATGTCTTTTCTCTGAGGAACAGTGTATGCTGAATATGTTTTCTGCTTCATAAGCCCTTGGCAGGGCTTGGTGGAAAAAATGTTGCCTCAGTAGGTACTGTGGCTCCTACTCAATGAACTCAGCTCAAACAACATACTTTCCTTCTCTCTTGCAGCAAAATCCTGACAATGGGCAGGTGTTTCTTAACCCTGTGTCATCCCAAGGAAAGGATGGTCATACTCAGATTTGTACAGCTTGTTTGAATAGCTGCTTTGGTTGGGCAGTTCAAGGCTTTGCTGCAGGGGACTTGCATCTGGACAGTTCTTACCACTCTGTGTCTCCCAGTTTCCAGGAAAGCCCTATACCCCCTTAAAGCTGCACAACTTACGTTCTTTGCTGCTGTCACCCATCTGATGTCATACTTGTGGGAAGGAGCAATTACTCTGCAAGTGACTTGGAAAGGTTCGCCCACGATTCGTACATGGTCTATAGGGTCCATCATCACTGATACAGGCTTCTCTAGTACTACACAAAAGCAAGCAGAGAAAGATTCAATGTCTGCTGGTCCAGTGACTCTGTGCTTTGGACACTCCCCAGCACCTGGCTCCCTTCTCCTTTCCATCCTCTTCAGTCTCTTTAACCCTGGCCTTCTTCCCTAGAAATCACCTCTACTTTTTGTGCACCTGTCTATGGGAAGCAGTACAGGTCAGGCAGAGCAAAGCAGCCAGCACTGTGGGTTGAAAGGGTGAGGGGAACTTTCTGCCATGGTTATGTCCTGAACACCAGGGCCTGAGGACTTGCAGAACATTAGGGAGATAAGTGAACTTTTTTCTCTGTTCTGTGATAGTTCCTGCAAAGAT
>NW_010118530.1:38464-44143 GCF_000699245.1 Pterocles gutturalis | reverse complement strand
GCTGAACCCAGGGAGGCCCATGTGAAGGAGCCAGTTTGCCAGAAGCTGATGGAATTTTTCATCCATTAAACACCCTTTAAAGGTCTTTCTTACCACTGGCGAGGAGCTTTTCCTTAACTATCTACTATGGACAGCTTAGCTACTGCTGTCTCTCTGAGCAGAGCACCAACTCCAATCCTTTACCTTCTTCCACAATCAGTCTTATTCTTGAGGACTTCTGTATTTTTCCATTTATCACTGCTTGGCACCGGTAAAAGCCCTTCTGCTTGCTCTGCACATTGTATAGTGTTATTCCTTTCTCTGTACTGAAAGAATAGTTGGTCCCGGGTGGGAGACGAGAGGCATCATCCATTATCAGAGTCACACTGGATCCATACTCGGGGGCTGTGATGAGACAGGGGAGCTCAGCATTGCCACCTTTGGCCACGAAGATCCGGAAAATTGGGGTGTACCACACATTATTGGGATCTGCAGAGGAGACAAAGTTGTCCAGAGAAGGGGATCAGAAAATGAGTTGAAGCTGAGAAACACATTCCAGCAAAGGCAAGTCTCCAGCATTGCTGCCCAGTGGGAGTTCAATGTTGGGGCAGCCCTGCTCAATGCCTGCCTGACTCAGCCCCCAAAAACTCGCATGACTAGCCCAATTCCAGCTAAGGCATTTGAGGAGAGCACAGCAATCAACTCACAAATGTGTGTAGGCAAGACAGACTGAGAAGTATGCTTACCTCTAATTAAACTTTTCACCGTGGTGTTAGTTTTATTTATCAGAACTTCAGCTTCCCTGTCCAGGACAGTATCTCTGGTACAAGGGAAGGGGTGAACTCAAGTGGTGGAGCTACCACAGCATAACTTCTTCTGGGGTAAAAGAATATTTGGGGTTCAGTTCATGTTGTGAGGATGTGATTCATGTAATTCTCTCGCTTATCTGGGTTACTGGCAGTATGGGTCTCTGATTTCCAGATCTCACTGCCCATTACAACACCAAACAGATTTTCATCCCTGTTTTTTCAGGGAGAGAAGCCAAAGTAAATGGAGGGAGAGGTCCAGGTCACTTGCAGATATGCATGAGATGTAGATGCTCTGTACTCTACCCCAGTGCTTCAGCCATGGGCCCCATTTTATGTGGGCTTACATGGTTGTGAGTGAGTCACTGCCCCACTGGGAGCCTGCACTGCTCCGCCAAACACACACAATAGCACAGCCATAGAGAGGATGTGTAATGGCCATGCTCCCTGAAAGGAGGCTGTTCTGCCAGCACGTATAGAAGAGAGAAACACGCTCACCTTGCACAAACAGATGCACGGTTGCAACGCCCTTGTCACTGCTGTTGACATAAGCACACTTATAGGTGCCTGTATCCCTGTAAGTGGCCTTGGGAATACTGAGCGTGCTGCTGGTGTGGTTGCTGAATGTATCCTTTCGGCTTTTCCATTCAACTTCAGACTCTCCTGAGCAGTGCAAGATGACTGGATCACCCGTATTGACAACCAGAGCGGGGAGGTCAGGGCTGATCACTGGGGATGCCGAGCCTGCAAAGGAAAGAAAAAGAGTGAGGATACAGAAACGATGCATAAAGATGCTCTGTTGGAGTTCACACTGCTGAGCATGCAGTAGCTCAGCATCAGGAAGAAGCTGGGCTTGGGATTCAAACTGGCTTTTTGGCTTGTGTCACTCAGCCATTCTCCTTCCCACCAGACCAATATGGACTCATTCTCCAGGTAATTAATTTCATGGGAGAGTGAAAACCCCACATTTGAACATTTAGAGCACTGGGACAGGAAAAAGTGTCATCTGGAGCTGATTAAGTCCGATGCTAGCTTGAAAACTGGGTTTTGCCTCTTCTTGCAACAGTTTTCCATTTGTGGCAGAGCTGGAGCTACTGCATGGACTTAGTCAGCCCATAGCACCATTTGGTGAAGTTTAAATCTAGTGGATGGGGCTCTGTTGCATTGCTGCTGTGATGAGCTAGAACAGATCTAGAAAGCTTCTGCAGAACGGGAGGTCAGTGCATGTCCTTTGGGAAGACTGGCTTTTTGGTTCCTGGGTACTGGACTTTGAACAACATCTACTTGCACCTTATCACAGAGTCACACAGTGCATTCTCCTTGCAGATGCAATCACAACATTATTAAGCAAGTCAGCATTATTATTCATAATTGGGGGTGGGAAACTGAGGCACAGAAAAGCTAAACAACTCATGAAAGCCCACATCTGCGGTTGTATGAACAGCACACCAGGCAATGCTGACGCTGGCACTGCAGCCTAGCTGGATTTCTGATGCTGTCTCCGAAGATGGCTTCTCTGCTGGCTGAATAAAGGGGAACCAGGGTCCCACTCCAGCCCTTAGTGTCAGAGGGAAATATTTTTTCCCTGTTTTGCCACATCAGCGAGTTCTTTGAGTCACCACCTATATTTAGGGTGGGGGGGAAGTGAGAAATGAATCAGTGGCACAGGGCTGGGGAAGAAGCTGTATGGCCACCCCCACACCAGGCCTTTGGAAAAGACAGGAAACACATTGCAAATGGCTATCTGTGTTGGGGGGCTCTGCACCCCCCTCCGGCCCCTATCCAGGGCTATTCTCCCACTTCTGCTTTTCCTCCCAGTTGCTAACCCATCCTTACATCTTAAAGGGCCACACACCCAGGTCCAAACAGTAAGAAGTATAACAATAGCTGCCCAATTTATGAGTTTGTTGCTCTTTGTAGAAGATGTCACCACAGGCCATGCTCCTCTGGGATGGTGGCAGCAGAAACAAGCGCTGAGTTTGGTTTTGTGTTGCCTCAAACTCTGCATCAGACTCCTCTGGATTCACAGGAGCTCTTCAGTTGAAAGATTTGTTGTCCAAATTAACACAAAACCCCTAACTCATCAGGAAGTGGGAAAGGACAAAGCACCCTATAATGGCACCATTAGGGTAGCAGTGGCCAGATGTCACAGCCCTTCTTCCAGGGAGGAGGGAAGAGAGGCTGCTTATGGTCATGGACAGCAAAGAGTTTAAAGCAAATTTGTTCCCAGGTTCTGCCTTGGACACTGTCCCTGTAACACAGCCAGCAGAAGCAGCATGCACCCATCCTCATCCACCCCTGCCCACAGCTCATTTGGCGAGGAAGACTATGTCCAAGGTACAAACGTGTCCTGTGCTACCAGCTGTGCTCAGGGCTGTAACACAGAGCCCATCCATCAGAGCTCACAGAGCATCTAAGCAGTCTTGGGCTGGTGCCTCTCTCTGTGCAATGAAGGGTTGAGAAGAGGAGACTCAAGGCCCTGGAGAGCATTTCTGGTGCGTGACAACAATGCTGTTGCCCAGGAGAAACCCAAACAACGCCTGGATCAAACTCACTAGCCCTGCAGGAAGAAGTAGAGGACAGGGAGCTTTGGCACATGGAATATTTGACATTTTATCTCCCTGAGGTTTTTTTTTTAAGCAATCCTTTTATCTTTCTGTGGAAACAGGAAAAGCCTCATTTATTCCCATAGTGGAGAAAAAACATACCCCAGGATCCTTTGCAAAGCCACATTTTCCACATATCTAAGCTATGACATCCCCCCCTCTTTACTACGCTGTGTTTTCTAGTGGGGCTTGACACATTCCTGGTTTTATTTACTCTGTCACTGGATGCTTTTCCCTTACTTACTCTCTGCTTTAGCTATCCCTCCACATCCAAGGTTTCAGCTCCATTTCATGGGGGAGCCAAGCTCTTTAACTCATAGTTTCACCCAAACTGGCTCAGGAAAAGACCCTGTTTTTGGCCACAGCAGAAGGACAAGACAGACAAGAGTCGCATCACTCTTTGTCCTTGTCATCAGCCTCCAGTTACTCCTGAGATGCTATGGCCAGAAGTGGCTCAGGGTAGGTACACTCCATAATAATGAGGAAGCCAGCAGCCTTCAGGCTACCACAATGGCACAACCACCACAAGAGGAGTGATGATAGACAGGGCAGAGACACCAAATGCAGGACTATGCCAGGTGAAGGCCATCCAAGCATCCACTCCTTTGTGTATGCTGGGGCATGAGTCAGACCAGTGGGTCCTTTTCCAGAATGGGGAAGCAGGGCTTCTGGGGGAGGCTTTCTCCCTGCTGACCAGCGTGCGATCTTGCATGAAGCCCAGGGATGTCTCTCTGCTGCTCTCCAGCAGCTTCCGCAGCATTGCCAGTAACTGCTGGCCAAAGGTTTTACCACACTTGGGTTGTGTAACCATGACCTCTAGTTACAGCTGCAGGCTCTGTCCCTGCCTCTCCCATGCCAGCCAAAACATTACTTTCCTCTGCTGAGGGTTTGGAAATGGTGAGGAAGGAGAAGTGAAGACTGGTAAGACAGAGGCTCAAGAACCTTACCACAGAAGCCAATCAACAGGACCTTGACTTGGTCCTGGGGATAACTAGGCTAAGGTCTGGCTCTTGCTCCAGGGGCAGCTCCTCAGGCTAGAGCTCCCCTTGCTCCCCCCTCAATGATGGCAAGGAAAAGCTTGGCTTCCAAGAACACCTTCCCCAGAGTCACCTACAGTAGCTGGGGGGCAGGAGATGGGGGGAAAAGGCTGCTTATCACATCTCTGCTTGGGGCTTCTTCCTTGGAGGTTTAGATTCATCCACAACAAGAAAACAAAAGAAACACCAGGAAAGCCTCTCAAGATGGACGAGAACACAGATGTGAGATGATCAGGTTTCAAAACTCTCCCCTGCTTGATCTGAAGCTGGGATTTCAGCCTCCTCCTGCAAAAGCCCAGATTGCAATGGTCATACCACATCAGCCCTGGGTATTCTCAGGAGATGCACTTGCACTCCAAGAGGTGGGAGAAGGAAGTCAGGCTCTGGCTGCAGTTTGAGGCTATTGCTTTGGACAACCTTGGGATGCTGCAGCTTTGTGCTGCAGATGGCCAACAGTGCTGGTACTCACACAAATATGTGTCTAACACCCTGATGTGGCAAAAAGTACTTGACGAAGATGTCACAATTGTGACCTGCATTGCCCAGTGCCTCAAGGAACCTCTGGAGAGATCCTGACAGATACCGTTATGATCTCTCTCAAATCTATATCAGACCTGCCTAGTCCCTATTTATTATCTTAAAAAAAAAAAACATAAGGAATTAAAAACCCCTGCAACCTTCACAACCCAGTTCCCAGCACAGCAGACCTGTAAGAAGCCTGCTCAGCATGTCAAAGACATCATTTGAAGTGAAACACCATGCAGTACAAAAGTGAGAAGGATGCAAATTTCCTGGGCTGAAAATACAAACACAGCAGTGGCTCTGGAGGTATACACTGTCCCCTGTTATATGCTGCATGCTTTCCCCCCCAGATTGCCCCCTTCCAGGGGGATCTTCCCACCAGAATCTCATTGTGTGGGGAATAAGCTCAAGAGGAAAATGAAAGAAAGCACCACACAAGATCTGAGACACTGTCAGCACTTAGATGTGAGATTAGTAATACTGGTTTTTGTCTGGTTCCAAACCTCAAAATAGGCTTAGTGACTCTTTGAGGTTGGGCTCTCCACAGCCTCAAAAACCAGGCATCTTCACCTTTCTCTCCTTGGCTGCCCAAGTTCTCTTTCCATCACAAGGTCTAAAACCTGTCTCTACAGCCCTGTTGTGTGTGCCAGCACCACCAGAAAACAGCAACCCTCAGACATCTCCAGCTGGGCACAAGGTGCATGGGAAGCTGCCGATGCAGCCAACTTT
>NW_010118530.1:10864-38447 GCF_000699245.1 Pterocles gutturalis | reverse complement strand
AGACCAAGCATCTCCACCTCTTGCCCCTTTAGGGCAGAGAGTTATGTCAGCAACTGCTTCCCTCAGGACACACTTTCTGATGATCCTTTCTTTTCTCCTAACCCACCCCAAACCCAGGCAGTGAGACATTCCCCCTTCCCATTTCCCCACTGCCGACCCTCTTCCTATGCTAGGTGCACCTTGCCATACCCCTTGGCCATACCCCAGCGGTGCTGCAGGCAGCCAAGAGTGAGCCCTCAGCACAGCTGGGCTCCAGAGCCAACACCGACTACCAACACACCCTCTTTCCACCACTGTTCCCTCTACAACAACAGACAGTTCTGGATGGTCTTCAGGAAGCCGCTGCAGCCCAGACTGCACTAAACGCCAGGCAGGTGTCTCTTCCCTGCAGACATGCTTGCTTGCCCACTCCCTGCCCATGACAAAGCTTCTTGAACCTGCCCACAGCAGCGGTGGCTGCCTCGTGAAGCCATCTCCAGAAGCAGGGACTGTCCCAGCCCACAGCAGGCTTTTGGTAGACACGATCAGGAGCTCAGCTTCACCCTCTGTCACCAGGAGCTAAGTGTCTGTCAGTCCAACTTGAGCATTGCCCCAGCCCCATCGAGGCTGTCACCTCTCCTCGCCTGAGGAGGGATGGAGCATGCAGCCCAGACACCTCACCACATCCCAAAATTGTCCCAGAGTGACACAGAGACACTGTAGGGCTTTGGGGGGCTGGTGGACCTACCGTGCCAGATGCCAGCTGCGGTGAGCAGCAGGAGAGCAGGACCCATGTCCCCAGGGACCGCCGTGTCCCCAGTGTCAAGCAGGGACGCGGCTGGAGGATCCTCTTGAGCAGCGGGTGCCTCCGCCGAGGGAGTGCCGGGGACAGTGCCCACGAGAAGGAGCTTCTCCTTTCTGAGTTGACCACAGGTTAAGAAATTCCCTTTTTTGTTTGTTTTTGAAACAGGAGGGGAAAAAAAAAAAGAAAGCCATGCTTTGAGTTGTCACTGGTGACGAACCCCTTGGCAGAGGAGGGGCCATGCACGCACCCCGCTGCGGGGACCTCCCTGCTCTTGGGGCCACCTTCCTGCCACAGACCCCACCTCAGAGAGGGGGTCAGCCCCAGACCGCTCCCCAGGGCTAACAGGGGCCACTGCACCACGCCAGGGTTCAGGACAATCCCCACCTACCCTGCCCATGGCCACCCAAACCCTGGGACTGCTGCACACTTGCGTGGGGACACAGAGCCAGACTGGGACCTACCTTGGTGGCAGGGGACTCCATTGCACCTCAGCAGGACAAGCTTTACCTCAGGCCCAGGGGCTCGTGCTGGCTTCAGGTCCTGAGGGCCCACACAGGATCAGGGACAACTCCACCCCAGCGGTCCCACACAGGTAGGAAAAGGCCTGTGAAGATGACAAATTATTCTGCCTTAACCAAGAGTGTGATCCCCAGTGCAGAGTGGAGTCCTGTGGCCACGCAGGATCACCCTCCAGTCCCACCAGCACCGTGCAGGGGAAGGTCGAGCCCCACCAGCTCCAGGCTGGGCTTCACCACCCTCCCTAGCAGGAGACATGCTAGTGTCCAGCCTGCAGACCCTTCCCTGTCCCCAGCCAGGCTGGGACACACAGCCAGACCCCTGCTCTCCTCACCCAGTGCCCCCAAGCCTGGGCCTCACCTCTCCTCTGTTGCTATGACACAGCCACAGAGCTCAGACAAGGACCCTTCCTCCTCAGGAGCCCATCACACCCAGTCCTCCTGCCTTGTTCCTGTGGAGGCTTTGTGAAGCTGTGCTCTAATTGCCAACCTGGCAGACACCTGGGAGCAGTAATTAGGCACTTTGTTAACCTTCCCCTGGACCACACCCCTTTTGAAACAGGGGGTGAGAGTAGGGCTGAAGCAGAACTCTTCTCCCAGGGACGTGCAAGTCAGCAGGTCAAGCCAGGCACAGCATGCTCCCTGTTCTCTGATCTGTCTCTGGATAACCTCACGCTGCAGTACAAGTTTCAGGACAGTTCACAGCAGCTGCGGGGTGGGAAGTTGCAGCCACCACCTGCCAGTGCTGGGAAGCACAGGGGAGGAAGGTCCTTCCCCAGGAGGGCTCTGCCTCAGCTGTGCCCACCTGCAGCCCCCTCAGCGGGGAGGTGACAGGGACACTGGGTGCGAAAGGTGTGCAGAAAGACATGGGCTTTTCCAAAATATCTGCACAGAGGTGGCTGTTGAATCTGCACTTACCATGCAAAGGGGCCATGCAGAGGAGTGCCCCTCTGCAAACCAGAGGGGAATGGGCTTCTCCAAAGGGGGCTGCTAGAGGGGCACCAGCAAGACAAGGTCTTGGGGACAAGAGATGAGAGCATGGCTGACTGTGCCTAAAGATGACTAAGAGTCATGGGAACAAGGAGAGAGCTCTTGGTTTTGGCTAGAGGAATAGCTGGAGAGCATGAGGGAGAACAGAGAGAAGGAAAGGCAGCTTTTGGCTGGAGAAGATTTCCTCTCAGCAGTTTTTCCTGGCAGGATGTTGGGAAGAACGCAAAGTTGAGGCAGTGTGGTGTGTTGGGGGGCTCCTGCCCAGAGCTGGGGGGTTGTCGAGTGGCTGGGCCGCAGGAGACATCTGCCCGATTATTCTTTCTTCCTTATAAGCCAAAGGAGCTTTTTAAAGGATGTTTGTTTCCCTCCTTCTTCTTTTTAAGTTTGTTGTGTTTTTTATTTTTTCCCAGGAACAAGTGCCAGCTCAGAGAGAACTGACTCACCAGCATGAACAAGTATTAAACCAGACATGTTTAATATAGAGAAGGGAAACAATCTCTCAGCCTCCCTTCTCTTTGAGGAGGCCCCTTGCAGAGCGTCTCTGATGGCAGTGGTCCATAGGTAACAAGTCACAGCCTGTGCATGCAGGTCCCCAAGCTGGACTGGGCACACTTGGGGATGCTCAGGGTAGTGGTACAAACTGTCTGCCAGGGTTCCCCCCTCACTGGAGGCCATCTCTTCCTGCCTGCAGGCTGCAGCCCAAATCCTGTGGCTGCAAGCAGCAGCTCACCCACAGGAGTGCTGCTGGGGTTCACATGCCCAAGAAGCTCTGAGCGAGGGCTGGGATGCTCTCAGAGAAGCCGCAGCCTTCCTTGGAGTAACTCAAATCCCAGGGATGCCTGTGGAGGCCTCCATGGCCAGGAAGGTGTGCTGGGGGATGGCAGGAGACTTGCCCAGTGCCTGGCTGGCTGCAGGCTGGCTGTGGAGGGGAGAGTGGAGGCTGCTGTGAGCCCTGGTTGGGAGCACTGGGAGCTCAGGCTTGTCGCCCAAGCTGGGAGCAGGGCTGGGCCATTCCAGTCCTACAGGACCCCTGCAGTGGGTACAGCTGGCCATAGTGTCACGCCTGCTGTACTGCCCTGCAGCATTCTGGGGACACACGTCAAACACATGTGTCCTGAGTGAGCTGTTAGTACCCAAACAGCTAAAAACCCTGGTTGCAACAGGCCAGGGTTTATCTTCACCGTCTGAGTTTCTCTGCTTTCCTGAGCTCTTCCACGAGCTGCCTGTCTCATCACTGGAGAGGACTCGTTTCAGGGTGGTGAAAATGCCCTGCTGGGAGTCCCCATGTCTGCCTCCTCATTCCCAGCCCCATAACCCCTCCTCTGTGCATCTCGAAATGTAAAAGCCCTGCAGGTAGAGATCAGGTGGTGGGAGACAGGGGGGTTCAGGGCTGAGGTCTACCAACTCCCCCTTCCCTTCTTCCCCCCGAGCTATTCCTGCAGCCTCTCTGGAGACAAGGTGATATTTTTCCCCTGCTGATTCAGCTCCTGGAGAAAAATGCCCTGTCTGCCTGTCCTGGCTGAGCTGTGCCAGGTGACTCAGAGCAGATCTGGGGAGAATCAGCCTGAGCTGGTCAGGGCGCCTGCAAACCCCCTCTCTGGCAAACCAAGCAGAGCCAGAAGCCCAGGACAGGCTGTGCTGAGAGGGGAGCCTTGCTGGGACTTGGACCTGTCTCCTGCTGCATCTGGTGCTTTGGGTTTTTGGGTACATGAGGGGTTTCCAGGAGCTGAGGGAGGCACAACTGCTGCCAGAGAGGACTTGCACCAGGGCTGCAGCAGCATCATGTAGCCTGAAAGCAGGGTCAGCATTGATATATTTGAACCTCGGTTCAAAATCTCCCCCTTTGCAGCAATGCTGGGCTTTCCAAGCATGTGGCTCGGAGCTGGCTGCAGACAGCTCTGCTCAGCGGCCTGGGGTCATTCCCAGGAGGAGCAGTTTTGTTGGAGACAGAGAAAGGAGAAGACTTTGGGCTGGACTCAGGAGGTGCCTGTGCCCATGGGGCCGGAGGACCCCAGCACTTCAGGAGAGGTGACTGGGGAAGGTGAGGGGGGCAGGAGAAAAGCAGGGGACATGGGGACTGAGGGGAGTGGTAGTGTGGGGAGCCAGTATTTTGGGGTTGAGTCTCTAGACAGTATCAGTGAATTCCTCACCCTGGAGGGAGGGGAGGAGAACCAAGCTCAGAGGAGAGCCCAAACCTCTGGCACTGGGGATACAGATGGGAACTGCTGCCAGGGTCCTTCCCTCCACCCATCCCCTCCCAGTGCAACACAACCCACAAGCTGTCCAGTTACCAGAGAGGTGGGGCAGATCCTGCCCTGTTTGCAGCCCCTTTTCCTTACCAGGTCTCTGGGCTCAGCTGGTGCCTTGCTGTGCTTCTCTCTGCCTGGCTCCCAGCTTGGCTTTCGCTAAGCATTGGGATCATGCACAGCGTATTAACATGCTTAGCCTGCACCCACGACATGGTTAAGCTGTATTCTCAGCCCCATCTGAGTGTGAGAAGGTGGCAGCAACCAAAACCAGGCAAGCAAAGGAAGAGATGGAGCTTTGCAAAAAGAAAAACATTTTTATTTTTAAACTCTTTCTTAAAAAAGTATTTGTAAAAGTTTACAGCATAAAAATAATATCTCATGGCTATAGATGTGACATAGTACAAATCCTACAAATACATCTGTAAACCTAGGAAAATGTTAACTCTTTGGTACCTTAGTCCGAACTCTGTTTTTTCCTTTGCCTGCAGGATGTTTTCTGACAGACAGTGTGGAGGCAGGTGCTGCTTCTCTTCAGAGATGCTGCAGAGTAACAACGTAATGCCAGCAAGCCAGCATGACAGGAGGGGGAGAAGGCAGAGGGCACATTTTGGGCAAGCTTTGCAGTTCTGGTGCAATCCATGAAGGAGGAAAGGACAGGAAGGATGGGACACTGCAGGCTTCCCAGCACAAGTTGACTTCCCTGCCTCCTCCCACCCCGGCAAGAGTCATGTCTCCAGAGTGTCACTGGAGCTACACTGGAACAGTTCCCCTGCCTTTGCCAAAGCCAACTGGATCCATCTTGGCATGTCCCAGAGACTTCAGCTTTCTGGGTGAAGCATGGGAATTATGCTGGGAGCCCAACAACCCATATGCTGGCCCATTTAGTCTGTTTTTTTAACAATACCTGGCCTGCCCTGGGGAAGTCCTGCAGACAGCATGGTGCCTCCACCGTCACAGTCAGCCCTGGGCGCTCAGCATCCAGGCAGGACTGGGGTCTGCTGTGGGAGGGATCTGTAGATGGCCCAGAGCTGCCCAGTGCCCCGTGAGGAGCTGCAGCTGCCCTGACTGCTCTTTGCCCATGCAGCCACCCTGGGCAAAGGCTGCCGAAAGGCTGCCAAAGGGCAACCTTCATGTTCTCCAAGCGGGAGCACAGCCAGGCTGCACGCAGGCTCCCTGGGGCTGGCTTGGCAGCTCGCTGCTCTCCTGCCTGCACAGGAGATCCTGCGGTTTGCGCTGGAACTGGCCACACCGATGCTGGGACCTGAGCTAAGCACGGACTCCAGCCAGAGCCCTTCCTCGCCCCTGTGCACTGGAGCGTGGGGCTTGCCTCCTTAGCACATTAGCTGACATCTTGTTTTAGAAAAAGCCCCCAAAAGGAGGCATCTGTGAAATCCCCTTCTCCAGATCTGCCCAGCTTTACCCAGGCCCAGCTTCCCCCCAGCCAGAACCTAACCCACTGCCCAGTACCCTGTATGTGTGGTGCTGTCTCTCCCCCAGCCCACAGCCCTGACTGGGAAGAAGGAGAAGAACCATTTCTCACTTCTGGCTGACTTCCTCCTGGCTGCACATCTGCACGGCACTTCTGCCTCCTGTCCCCGTGGGACGCTGCCACAGTGCCCTTGGCAGGTGAACAGAGACAATTCAGTTACAAGTAAAGTCCGCTGTGCTCTAGATTCCTTAACACGACACAAACAAACACCAAAAGTGACACTCTCACTTAAAAAACCCAATAACACGCTCAAACCGCGAAGGACCGAATGATTAAAACCTGTGCAGACGTCAGTCTGAGAAGCATCTTAAATGTGGAAAGAGACACTGGAGTGTCACATTAGTTTCTGGGATACACTTAGGTACGTATGAAATAGTGACTGGCAGTAGGATTATGCATATACTGGTGCTGATAATGGCGTAACAGCTGTAGAGTAAAATACAATCTACAAATAAAAGATATTGCACTAGAGATGGGCCCAAGCTGTGGCACGTGTCCCTTTTGGGAGGGCTCAGTTTGGGTCCACCTCTAAACACAAAAACAGACCCAAACAAAAATACTGATCATCAAAACTAAAATCCCGGAGGGACCGGTTCCCTTCAGAATCTCACCGGAGGAATTACAGCTACAAAACTAATGGGCCCAGAACAGCCAACCGTTCTGTCTGGCCCTCATCCACTGGGACACGCAGGGACTGGAATGTCTGTCGGCAGCAGAGAGGGAGGGAGCGGGGAGTTGGAGCTGGCTCCCCGAGCGGAGAGAGCTTGTCTGGGGCATGCTGTAAGGCTCAGCCCTGCCAAGCCCTCCCTTCATGGAGGGTTGCAGGGATGCTTATAGCAAGACACGTTGGCTTTACCCAGCTGCCAGCCTGTCCCTGGCTGAGAAGATCTGCTCGCTGCAGTGGGTGTGCGTGCCCTCGCTGAACAGTGATGGGAATAGCTGAGTGAGGACAGGAAAGTACCGCAAAGTGCAAGACTTGGCCCTTGCAATCGCAGAGCCAAAGGCAATTATTTGATATCTCTCTGGAGTGGAGAACGGTACCATTTTGCAAAGAGTCTGGCGTACCTACTTTAAGAAGGAAGAGGGAGGGAGGGTTAGCACCCCATCAGCAGTCAGAACAGGTCTTGGTGCAAAGAATAATTGCAATAAATCTACAAATGGGACAAAATGCAATAGGCATCCAAGTGTAGCTAGTGCCCAGCTCATCAGACAGCATACCCGAGTTCCCCCAGCAGGGAGAAGAAATACATCTCCTCTTTCAGGACAGTGGAAAGTATCTGATAGTGAGAAATCAGTAATTTAATTAATAATTCATCTGTACAAAATGGAATTTAGTACTGGATTCGTGAAGCAAATGGCCAAAGGGAGGGTGAGAAGGGGTTAGCTGATGGGGAAATCTTTGGGCTGGACGGAGGTAGTGAAAGCATCTCTCTAGGGTTGCTTTGTATGCTAGAAGTATTTAATATTTTTATTAGTCCAGCCCAAAAATAACAGTTTGCTAACAAAATGTGCTGATGACCCAATGTCTGGAACAGCAGGGAGTATCTTGGTTGGAAATGCTGGAAGAGTAGAAAGACATAGGTGCTTAGATTGGTCAGAGGATGACTCCAAACTACCAGTATGTTGTGGCTGGGAAAAGGCCAACATTATCCAAAGCTACACCAGGCAAGTCAAATCCAGTACAGACCAGAACTCTTAATGCCCTATGCAAGGTCTAGATTTGACCTCACCTGGAGTACTGAGTACTTCTGGTCACCTTTGACAGAGAAGGACAAATTAAAAATGGAGCTGGTGCAGACAGGGGCTATGAGGATGATCTGATGTGCCATCCTATGGGCTCAAGTTGCAGTGACACAGATCCTACCAAGCACCTTGTATGTTAAAAAAATAAAGTGGTCTGACCCCAAGGATCTTATGAGTTACTGCTTCTCTGTGGTTAGGATCCTTTCATGAGCTGTGGCCACAGAAGATGGCTCCTTCGTTACAAGCAGAAGGAACAGAGCATGGAAAAACAGTTGTCATTCACAGTGTGTTTCCTATGGATGGTGGGGAATCTGACCACACGGGCTGAAAATATACTCCACCAGCTGCCAATAAAAGTACTATTTCGTATGTTCACATTTTACCAAGGACGTCAGCCCACAAAATATCTACTCCTCTTTTAGCTGTGTAAATGGCAGCATCGCAACAATAGACAACATAAAACAGAAGCTGTTTTGCTGGGGATTTCTGGCAGAAGTTTCGTATTTTGAAAAAAAAAAATTCTCAGTGGCTCTGAGGTGGCAGAAACCCAGGAAGATATTGATTGAATTTCTGAATTTGTAAACCTGCTTGTGCAGTTTTTTAGGATGTACAGGGAGATGTGCATGAGTAGGGCAATGAAAGGGTTAATAGGAGTGGGGGGCATGCAGCGAGCAGATCTCTGTGCAAGGAGAAACTTCTCCTTTCAGAAAAAAAAAAACCCTGCCACTTTCTGGGGTGTCAGACCAGTAGCTTTTGGGGTCCAGCTTTCCTCTCTGCAGAGGTGGGGTTCACACTGATTTCAAAAGCCTGGTGTTCCTCCTGCTCTGCATCTCCTCATTCAAGGGCCAGCTGAGAGCACAAGAAGTCCCAGACCTGCCTGTGAGAAGCAAGGAAGGATGTGAGAAGCTGGAGGATGGTCTCTGCCTTTTTATTCTTCAAAGCACTTTCCAAGAGGAATCCTCCCTGATTCCTCTTGCTCTGCCTGGTTCCCCATGACACTTCATCCCCAGCCCTGGCAGGCTGCAAGTGGCTGTGCCTGGCCCCCAGAGAGTGGCAGGGTGTGAGAAATGGTTCAGCTGGGACCAGACAGTTTCCCAGCCTCTATCTCTCTCTCTGTCTTTGAGATGTCCCTGGGTTGGTGTTCCAGCATCCTTATCGCTTGCTATGACTCAGGAGGGACCGGTGAGACCTCCCATCCTGAGAAAGGGTGTTTGGGTGAACAGTCTATCAAAGGGGAGCCCTTGCTTCCCAAAGATAAGGCACAAAGATTTTGCAGCTGGTGGGGTTATATGATTCCCAGCAGATGAGCTGGGCTTAGTGGCAGTAGATTAATGAATAGCCATATTGCTTCCTTATACTGGCCCTGGCTAGTGGATTAATGTATTTGTTCCCTTTAAATCTTCAATGGAGAATAATTAGCTTAGTGTCCACACAAACAACACGAACAACACTGGACTGCCCTCTTTGCTACTATAACAGAGTCATTGTGAGAGCATTTTGAGTTCCTGGCATGCCCTTGGGGCTCCTGTGCCAAGCTGGGCACAAAAGGGTTTGGGGTGTGACAGCCCCTCTAGGTGGGTGCAGAGCTGTGTCCCAGAGCCATGGTACCTGTAGTGCTTGTGATGCTCTATCCACCATAGAAGAGTTGTCAAGAAAGGAAAATGGTGATTCAGTAACTCTGAGACACTGGCTGGTCTCTCCAGGACTTGGTTATGCTTGGAGGAGAATCTACCCAATGTGCTCTTGATCTCCAGCAGCTGAAGGTTGGTGTTGCAGGTTCTCTACACCCCAGAAATGGGCTCCAAGCAAGTCATCTGTCCTGGTGGCATTTCACAGAACCACAGTGTGGCTGGTGCTGAGACCATCAGAGAAGTGCTGGTGCAGAGGAGATGAAACTCGTTGCCATCTAAAGAGCATGGAGGGGGAAGAGGCTGGAGTATCATCTGAGCAATGCAAAAAGTGGTGTCTCTCGTGGAGATCCAGCCCACGTCTTCCACTTGAAAAGAAGATGTTGGTCTGTGAGATGTCTCCCTCCTGCAGTGGTTTGATCACTGAGGAGGATGTGGCAGTGATCTGGAAGGTTGGTGGCACTGAGCCACCTCCCTGGAAGGGGGAAGGGGATGGCAATGGGGAAGAGTCTCTAATTCCCCACCCAATGCTGGGAGACGGGAGGGAAGGAGGAATGCTGGGACAGGTGTGGATGTCCCGATGTACAAGCGCAAAGCACGGCTCTCTGCGACATCTGGGTCAGCCCCTCAGCTGGCCTCGCCGTGGGGAGATGCAGAGTGAGCCCAGCTCAGCTCAGCTACAGGAAGCTCTCCTCCACCTCTTGGTGTCCTGTGGCCGGCTCCTGGCAGATGCTCCTCGTCCTGCCGGAGCCCCAGAGGGCTGTCACAGGATATTGTAGACGATGTGTTGGCCTCGTTCAGCATCGAGCTGAAGGGAGACAAGAGGGAGAGAGAAATTAGTGCCTTGTCCCAAGTCTCGTGGTGAGAGAGGATCACAACGGCTGAGATGTCCGTCAGTCTGCTGGCAGCCCCCGTCTATCCGAGTGGCTTTCCACAGGGAGACAGACCATATCTCCTGGGGCTATTCAGCCCTAACACAACATACAGCCACCTGGGCTCTGCAGACCGTGCGCCCCAGTGTGCCCTGCTCCTTGTAAGTGGGGTTTCCTGTCCCCAGCTGTGCTGGCTGATTATGGGGATGTGACATGACACTCTGTCTTAGCTCACGTCCCAGCTCCTCTGGTTCATCTCCATCCCTGCAGGCTCACGTGTGATTCCAGCACCTCAGATGGGTATAATACTACCCTCCTTCTCTCCTGGTAAACCCACCCTGGTCTGTCCCATAGCAGAGCATCCCCATTTCCTCTTGCTTGAGGCCCCCATTTTCAGATCTGGGCAGTCACGGGATGGGACAACATTTAGAAGCAATGTTTTTACCTGGCCCGGCTGATGGAGGCCTCCTGAGGAAGATCGCAGATAGCCTCGGGTTTGGGGTCGGGAAGAGGGATGATATAATCGTTCTCTCCTCCGTTCTGGTGCACGGCTGTGTAGAGGATGCTGCCAGTGGGGGAGCTGGGAGAGACCCTGGCGTTGTTCAGCCCAGGGATTGTGGGTCTTGTGCGGACAACAGCGGGGTGGTCACTCTTCATGAACTCTTCATCCACCTGCTGGTACCTCTGCTCTCGCAGGGCAGGTTACCAAAGGAAAGGGAAGGTCTTGTGAGTGGAGAAAATGTACTTGCATTGGGTTTGCTTTCCTTGCCTGCTAGGCTTTTTCTAGAGGGGCTGGCATCTTCTGGCTGGGTTCAGCTACCCTGACTCCACCAAAGACAGCTTGTGAACATTTTCTAAGGGAGAGATCACGGGCACAACTCCACAACTACAAAATACCAAACAGTTGGAGGCAGGTTTTTGATCTCCTGCCCGTTCTGATTTTGGCAATTGTTGAGATACCAGCTGCCTGTCTGGTGATGCCAGTTGTCACAGCAACGTCCCCAAGATGCCCAAACCACCTTCAATGGCTGTTCAAGCTAACACAGCCATTTCATGGCAAAATCCTCTGGCACAGAAGCACTAAACACTGTGATTGAGGGTCCTAACCAAGGCAGCATCCCCCACAGAGCACTGAACCTCCTCTGTCCCTCCAGCACCGGTCCTTTGAACATACCTTTCTGTAGCAATCCACCAAGAGGTTTCCCATAAGCCCCACCAGCTGTGAGAAGGATGGTCTGATCTCAAACTTCTCCTCCCAGCACTTCTGCATGATATCGTAGCTAACAGGAAGGAAGAGAGAGCACTCTGGTGAGTTAGCGGGTGGGGAAAACAGACAGAAACGCTTCTGTAGTTTGTGTAGGGCAGGCCCAGGGCAAATGCATACAGGCAGTGCTTACATTTCATCAGAGGCATGGGTGGGTTTGGACATCCGATAGCCACGTTTGATGGCGTTGTAGAACTGTTCGTTCATAGGCAGTTCGGGGTATGGAGTCCCCCCTGGGTGTAAAGGGAGAGCAGGAAATCAGGCTGGTGGATTGCCTGCCACCCCCATGCCAAAACGCATTTCACATCAAGGTTTCCTTTTCTCTTTACCTTTCCTGTTTCATTTCACTTCCAAATGGCAACGTCAGCATGGGAAAGAAGGAGACAGGGAATGAAGTGCTACTCTGACTGGTAAAGCTGGGACTTGGGGATTAGAAATGGATTTCTGTTGCATCTGGGAAAGGGATACTGCTAACACGCTATCAGACCTACAGACACCACCATGATCTCCAGGGCACTTACCTAGAGTGAATATCTCCCAGAGTAGAATCCCGAAGGACCACACATCACTCAGGGTGGTATAGAGGTTGTTGAAGATGCTCTCTGGAGCCATCCACTTAAGGGGTAAGAAGGTCTAAGAGGTAAAAAATGGAGCAAAAGAAGAGAGTCAGCTACATCTGCAGCGCTTGTTCCAACAGGGGAGAGCTTGACACCCACTTTAAAAGTAGAGAAGACCCTTCAGAGCTGCCCATCAGCCCAACACATCCACTGACATCTGCTGTCAGCCACTTCTCAGAGGGACTAGTTTCCTCTTTCCTTGTGCAGGATGAACCCAGCAGGCAGGAGGAAAGGGTGGGTGTGCTACATCCGTTTCCATCCCTGTCTGCCAGGATGAGCTGTCGTGTTGTGCATTCTCTGTTCCCTAGCTCTTGGAGAGTCCACTGACGTGCACATGACCACAGCCCTCCTGGAGGGAGTCCAGGCCTGTCTGCCCTTTGAAACCTGTGACCAGGCTGGAGGGATGACCAGAAAATTGCCAAAGGACACATCCAGCTTTTTCCTGCTCTTACTCCCAGAGAGTGATACACAAAAAAGAGCCTCACTTGACCAGCTTGTATGCTGGCTCTGCTGTTCCTGGGATTCACTTGCACAATGAATACCGAAATAATCTCCAGGAAGGATTGCAAAGAGACCCAGTTTCATTTCCCATTTTGGAAGGAAAAGCAGCTATGCCAAGGCTGGACTGGGTGGCCTGTCTGCCATCCCATGCGAATAGGAGAAAGCAGGAGAGAAGTTAACTCATTCATAGAGTAGATAAAGATGGGGGTTTGAGGGGCCTGGCTCCACTCTCAGCTCCCCGAGACTCAGTTTCTCAGTCTGGGAATTACATGGCCTGCTTTGCTTGGGGTTGCATGTTCCCAAATGCCCCAGGGCTGGAGTGGACACACTTGTTGAAGTCACAGGGCAGGTTCTGGGGAAGCCCAATTACAGCCTCATCCTCTCCTGCCTCGAAAGACTGGAGATGTCTTTCTGGAAAGTCGCTGCTCTGAGGAAAACACTTCCTCTTAGCCTGTGGTCTAGTGGTTAGAGAAGAAGTCTGTGAACCTCTTCCCAGAGTGGCCAGTGACTCACTGCAGCACTGTCAACCTTGCGCTCCTCCTGCTTGCAGCTCAGGACCGGGCTCAGTGCCGTGCAGGGAAGGGATGCAGCACTGCCACCAGTGATGGGCTGTACTGGGACAATCCTTAGTTTAGCTGCTGCTGCCCAGGTTCTTCTGTCAGAGCCTGGAGATATGGGCATGCAATTCTGCTACTCCACAGCATGCAGAGCACATCAGGTGCAGGATGGCTGGCCATTGACACCATCGCCTGGGAATCCTGCCCTGTCACCACTCCTGGGCACAGTGATGGACAGGCGACTCACAGGGGGAGCATCTAGGGGGTGCCAGGCCCATAGCCCTGGGAAAAAGGGGCTTGCTTGGCTCTTGGTACTCACGCTGCCTTTGGAGATATAGTTGGAATCCCTCATGATGTCTCTTGCCAGGCCAAAGTCACAGATCTTCACCAGCTTCCCCTCGCAGATGAGGACGTTCCTGGCAGCCAGGTCCCGATGCACACACTGTAGGTGGGAGGCAGGGCACCGTCACTGCGAGGGGCTCCCCGACAGCCCCAGGAAGCAGCCCAGCTCCAGCACTAGCCCATTGCTGGGGCTGAAGGGACAGGTCACATCATTTGAGGCATGTCCTCCACTTCTAGGGACAACCATGGCTCAAAGCCACTAGCAAGAGCTAACACATTTTTTCTGCTCACCTGGACTGCTACCCCTGTGACAGCAACAGGCATACAAATCTGGCAAGGGCAGTTTGAAAAACCCAGTAGAGAGGGGATTGTGAGGGCCTGGCCCAGCAAGGGGGCTGATGGGCTGGCAAGGAGATGTCTCCGTCTATGTTTGGACAATCCAATCCAGCAGCATGAAGACACCAGAGTTACACCAGCCTAGCTTGTGCCTCCTGGTTTGACAGCATGTTGGATGCTTTCCATTTGAACAGGCCTGAGGTTTGCTCAAGACCCTGCCAGACACTGCTAGAGAGCATGGTGATATTACACCACTGTAAAGCATGTCTGTGGGAAGCTGGGAGCTCCTCTTCTGTGCTCCATGGGGGAGCACTGACCATGCACTTTTGATGATCAGGCTGGATGGCTGGAGGCAAAGAGCCATCTCCTCACATCACTGATGCCATCCCTACCCTGTCTCTTACCCTGCCCTGTGTGATGTTTCACACAGACCAACTGTATTACTACCTGCCCTGGGCTAAGCCAGACCTTAGGAAATCCCAGAGCCTGGTCCTCTGTGGTGACTTAATTTCCACTGAACAAGCACTTCTGATGAGGCCTGGGGGGCTCAGAGCATCTGGTGCAACAGGGGTGTCCATGGACAGTATTAGCTCTGCTGTGGAGTGCCTTGTGCTTTAGCACTGTTCGGTCATCCCAGTAAATAGGGATGATATAACACCACAGCTGTGCTGCACATGGCTTGGGAGGAGCTCAGAGTCAGGAAATCTGAGGTCTGAAGCTCGATCCAAGCCACAGTTAGTTGTCACATGCAAATATAGTCATGCTGATCCCCAGGGCTGTGTTTCCAAAGAGAAGTGGTCAGCAGCTCTTCAATTGCACAGCCACTTCTCCCACGAGGAGGATGGCATGGACAGAGGGACAGTGACTGGAAGCTGACCACAGGACACGGCAGAGCATTGTTGGCCTCCACCGCCACAAGCACCATGGACCAACCAGCATACGTACATTTTTGGAAGCCAGGAACTCCATCCCATTGGCCACCTGGAAGCTGAAGCCCACCAAGTCCATGTAGCTGAGGAGCGGAGACTCGTTTATCAGTGTCACTCGGTCTGTTCTTTCAGGAGCTGCAGGGCAAGCAGAGATGGATGTTGGTGTTATTTGGCATGCTTGTGGGCTTCCCACTGGTGGAGGGACAATGGGATAGAGCTGGGAGCTCCCATTGTGAGGGCATCTGCCACCACTGCTGGACTCATCCCAAAGGCAGCCTTTGCAATATGGACCATCCAGTTCCAGCAAAAGCATCCAGCGCCCAAAGTGCCAGAACCTCTCCCTCCCGCTGAGGCTGAGCTGTTACCTGGTGGGGAATAGCTGTCCAGCTCGTACGGGGTGCCGTAGTTAGAGGACTCGATGTCAGCGTACTTGACTTCACCCTTCATGTCAGACATGGGCACATAATCCAGGGAGTCATCCTTGCTCATGTCCATGTAGCCCCCATCGCTCTCAACAGAGACGGAGAGGTGGCTGTGGGGGGAAACAAAGAGGCTGTTCAGATCCAGGGAAGAGGAGGAAACACAGGGGATGGGGACAAAGATGTGTGGGACTGCAATACCTGCACCCACACCACAGGGAAAGTGGCCCTGCATCATGCATGCAGAGAAGAGCATATGGCACTAGAGACCTTCCACCACCTAACAGCTCTGGTGTCCTCAGCACTAGCTTTAAACCGCCCTGCGGGTCTCCAGGTGTCCTTGCCCACAGGCTGAAGCTTCTCATGCTCACCTTGCCTGCCAGAGCACAGGCTTGGTTCAGCACATAAGCTGGACACTGGGGAGGGCAGGAGACCAAGCCAGAGTGGGCGGGTGAAACCCTCCACCTTGGCTGTGCGTGTTCCCAGGCTGGCCAGGACTGGCCTGGAGAAGGCTGACCTGGACAGGCAGGACACAACCCTCTGTCCACAGTTAAACCTTCCAGTTTTGGATCAGCAAACATCTGCACCCTTTGAACACCTCTCCTTGGGTGAGAAGCAACTGCATCTGGGAAGCAGCATCTTGAGGCCTTCCACGTGCTGGTGCTGGGCATGGGAAACCTGCTCCATGGCCGGAGCTGTGGGGCACGTCCCCACGGGCTTGGGGAGCTGCGCTTAGTGCTTAGGAGGATCTCAGCTGCCTGCAAGCAGAAAGTGCAGGGGACAGCTGTGCTGATGTCCTAACACTGCTCTATTTTACTATTGTTTTTGCGTGCTGGAAGGAAATGCTGCTTTCTAACTTCCCATGGGACAGTTTCTCTGCACTACTGTGCCTGCATCCCTGACAGCTGGCAGCTGATGAAGGACCGTTTCCCTTTCCTTGCAGCACCTCTTGTGCAACTGCACTCCTTCTAGCACTTCTCCCTTATGCACAGTAGCAATGTGACCCTGAAAATGCCGAGCTGAGGTCCCCAAGGGTTAAGACATGCTGGGAAACCCTTCGTCTCTGTACTCCACATGTAGCTATGGTTATGCCAGTGAAGTTAACAATGCCAGGGAATATTCCCAACTGGCGTGGAGCAGCCGGAGTGTGTGCTAGCAGACTCAGCCTCCAGGACGCACCGACTGCCTCTGCTAACTCCCTGTCTGCCAGGAGCTCTTTGGAGGTGGCTGGTTGGCACATGGGTTGGTCTCACAAGGTAACAGAGCAGCCAGCTGTGTCCCAGTGCTGGACCAGCATTTATTTGACTGGTCTGGAGGAAATGTGAGCATGCTTTCTGGCAGCACCAGCCCTTCTCATGGATGGGGGCTAGAATGGAGTGGGCACCAGGAAGGAGGAGAGCACTGCTCTCCAGGTACCTCTGCACATGGTCGTCTTTGATGGTGTTCCCGTACAGCTCTGCCTCTCGCCGTGCCTTCTCTCCGTAGGACTGCAGGAAAGTGTGCTTGTTGCGGTGCAGGTAGTCCACCAGGTCCCCATAACGGCAGTACTCGGTGATGATATAGACGGGTCCTGGTAGGAGAGAGCACCCGTGTCAGCCTTGCCTTGGCCTCGCTCGCTCCCCGAGGCAGCGAATTTCATCCCACAGGGACACTACCAGATTGCAGGAGGTCTAGGCAGGGCCAGAGGAAAAAGCCACCCTTCTGGTACTGAGCATTTTTGGAATTTGAAATTTGTGTTTGGGGAGGGAGGTGGGGGTGAACAGAAACATGCCTTCTCAGTTTCAACCAGGTTGGAAAGAAAAGCTTTCAGAGCCCCACAGGCTGCCCTAGGGGAAGAGTCAATCATTTTGAACCAGAAAACAGAAATTATTCTCTCTGAGGACAGTTCTCCTTCTCAGCACAGCTCAGGGCAGAAGGGAAAGGATAAAAAACACCCAGGGCTCAGCTACCTCCTTTGGTGCAGGCCCCCAGCAAGTTGACGATGTTGAGGTGAGGTCCCAAGTGGCTCATGATCTTCAGCTCGGACATGAGGGCTTGCTTCTCGCTGCTCCGGGCCGTGGCTGTTGGAGAGCCGGTGTGAGCAGCAGGGCGAGGAGGGGAGTGCACAGGCACTGTTCAGCCTTGTGGCTTTGGGCTGGGGGAAAGGGATGGTGTGGGGGCAACTCACACTTGAGCATTTTGACCGCCACTTTCATGCTGGACTGCGAATGGCTCAGGCCATGGGCTGTTGCCTCCACCACACGTCCAAAGGCACCAGAGCCGAGAGTGCGTCCTGCAAAAAAACAGCAGAGAGACAAGGTTGGTGATGGTCCTCGAGGAGAGGAGCTTGGAAAAGACGAGTCCTGTCCCTGAAACCACACCAGCCTCACTCAGCCATCCTGGTGGGCATGGAAGTGGCCATGACCTATGATGTTTGGTGTTGGGACTGGTTTCTGTCTGGCTGGGAGGGGAAGGAGGTGCCAGCCACAAGAAAGGATAGCCAGGAATAACCCAGTGCTTCATGCCAAAGGGGGCAGCTGGCTTCCCACCATGGTCCCAGGTGTTCCCCCCCATCCCAGGACCACATTGTATCTCCAGGGATCTCTGTGCCTTTTCTGGGTTGGTCTCTTATCACCTATCACCCCCAGACAGCCAGGACTCCATCAGTGGGACCTGCACAACCTTTACCTAACACCAGCTTTTCCCTGGGCACCTCCCAGCTGGAGTCGTAAGGGAGCTGCATGGGATCCACGTAGATGTACTCGTGCCCATCGGAGCTGACCGATTCAATCACCTTCCAGCGGATCTCATAACGAGGTTTCTGGAAAGGGAAGCAAAGAGGAAAGAGAGATCTGAGAGCCTGAGGGTCAGGGAGGGCATGGGGGGTGTGGATGGGCTCTGTCAGGGAGTCTGTTGTCCCTGCACCCGTTGCCTCATTCCCCGTCTTGCCTACAGCTGCTAGGGGATGCAGAGGTGGATGGACGCCCATGGTCCCTGGCTTGGGTGGGACATCATCAGGCTCATGCCAGCAGGAGCTCACAGCTTTGCTCTTCCCGGCCACCCTGATGCTGTGGCAGCCTGGGAACACTCTCCTCCTTTACCTTCTGCCACAGGACGATCAGGATGATCAGGGAGATGACGGTGAGGACCAGCAAGGCCAGGATGACAGAGATGATAACCACTTTGAACGGCAAGGCTACAACGATAACAGGGATAGTGGTTAGACTCCTCCAGCCCTACATGGCCTGGGTACCCTGGGGAAAGGAAGGGACAGCAGCACAGAGGGATCCCTGCACCCTTCCCCTTTCAGCCTCTACCCACCATCCCCTCCTGCTACACACCTCCCCCCAGACACCCACCCTGAGCTCTCCTCTGGGTACAAGCAGTCCCTGTCCTCTACTCCTGGGCAGACCTGCCTGGCACTTGCAGGGACAGATCCCGAGGAATGACGGGGTGAGGGGTTGTTACAGACCCTTGAAGGGCTTGTTGCCTTAGGAGAGGCTTGACCATGGGAGGGTGTAAGGAGCCAGAAGGGCTAGTTTGCTTGGGGGAGAGCTGGCAGCTCCGGTTCTGGGCTTAGACCATCCTTCCTCGTATTTGGGATGATCAGCATGTGGATGTTCGAGTCCATGGCACCATCTAGTGACCTGCGGGCTAATAACAAGGCACCGGGGACCTGTTTAGGCACTCTCATCTTGCCACCTTGGAGGGATGACTGTGCCAGTGGGGAAAAGAGGATGTCCATGGCCAGTGGACATGTGGGCTGCAGGCTCCTTCTGGAGGAGCCTTTCCTGCTCAACCCAAAGGACACTTCGTTTTGGGCAGAAACACCCAGACTCCGAGGACTGCGGTCATCAGAGGACATTCCTGGCTCCCAGCACCTCCATACTGGAGGCACGGAGAGAAAAGTCCAGCTCCCTGCCACCAGCTGAAACACCTCGTGCAGCACTCACCGTGTGGGACCAGAGTGATGTCCTGGGAGTTGGTGCCCAGGAAGTTTTGCACAGTGCATCTCAGGAGCAGAGGCTCATCCACCCTGTGCAGCTGCAGGGTGCTGTTCACGCGGTATACCTGCAGCTCCGCATGGTACGTGGTGTTGGTCTGCAGACTGATCTCTGCAGACTCGTTCCCCAGCAGCTGGGTGGGCTGCCCCTTGGTGCTGCACCTGGCCAGGGAGAGGATAAAGGCACCTGAGAGGCAGCTGGGACCACACACCACCATGTAAAATAATACTCTATTATTCTAATAAATGTGAGAACCCGTGGGCTCCATCACTCCACGTACCATTTGATGTCGCTGCAGGTAGACCAGCTGATCTCTGGCTGGGGCATTCCTTCAGCAGAGCACATCACGGTCTGCTCCCCACTGCTGGCACTGCTGTTCTCCTTGAGATCTACCACTTTGGCTGGCACTGAAACCAAGAGACACTGGTGGGAATACTACCTTGGGCCAGGGCATGAAGGCCAAGCTGCTGATGTCTGCACTGCCTCTCTGCTCTCCTCACTCTGAGACCAAGCGTGGGATATTTCAAGTTAGCATGTTTCTTGCTTTAGTGTTCTTACTTTGACCAAAACCACTCTGGAGCTGTAGTCAGAGGAGTCAGAGCTTCAGCCTGAGGGTCCTGCAGCAAAGGATGGAGCCATCCCCTGAGACTGCCCCCACACTCCTCAGCCCCATGTCTGCATGACCATCCTCACCATTTATCTGCAGATGGAAGGACAGCTCCTGCTCGTCATCCTCATTGGAAGCCCGGATGGTGTAAAATCCTCCTTCTTCCTGCTTCACCCGCACCAGGACCAGAGCTGTCTGGTACCTGCCGGAGACACAGTCCCAGAGTGATGGGTGTCGGAAGGTACCTGGGGACTGACAATGCTCAGAGGCAACCAGCTCCCACCCATCTGAGGCACACTCAAAATCCACTCACAGAAATATATTCAACCACCAACCATGTCCAACCAGCAATTTGGAGTTCGTTTTGTGAATTATCCCATCCCTGCACCCTGGTGAGGAATGGTGGGCGCTCACCTGGTTTCTGACAGGTTCCTGCTGGTGATGGTGAACTCGCTGTTGCTCTCCATGGTCAACGTCTGGTTGTTCTTCAGCCACACGATGCTGGGTTGGGGGTATGCCTCCACCTCCACCTGGATGGTGTGGCTCTTGTGGACCTCGGCATACACCGTGCTGGGCAGGTGCGTGTGGAAGCGCACGAAGCCGTGCTCTGAGAGGGGACAGGAGGGACAGGGGGGTCAGAGAGAGAAACAGCCCCCTCTCCAGCCCTTTGGACAAATATGGGTCTGGAACAAAAACACTCTGAACACCCAGAAGTGGTGGGGCAGCTCCAGATCCATCGCTCAAGACTTCAGGCTTGTGTCCGAGGGTGATGCAGAGCCACACTGGAGCAGAGGAGCTCGTGGGGCAGGCAGCACGTGGGGGAAAGGTTGTTATCTTGGGGAGGTGGGACAGGTTCCCTCAAATTACACAAAAGGACAGATGCAGATGGGAGGTGACAATATGACCTCACATTGCCTTGGGACAGCACAGTGCGGAAGAGCTCCTACCCATATCCTCAAGTGTCTTAAAGGGTCCCAAAAGCCATGGTGGGAGATTTGGGATGTTTTGTAGCCAAGAAGTGTGCAGGGGCAACATGGGGTGAGGGCTGTTTTTTTGCCATGGTTATTTAGGGCAGAGGGGTTCACCCTGCCTGGACGCCCATGTGGTTTGCTGGCTTTGGGTGCGTGGGCAGCTACACACCGATGACACGGACTGTGATGTCTTTCCGGTCCGTTTTCTCATGGTAGCCCTCAGAGACATTGCAGATGTAGGTCCCGCTGTCCTCCAGCTCTGCATTCTGGATAATGAGGATGGAGCGGATCTCGTGGGTGGATCCGGGCAGGAAGTCGGTCACTGGCTCCACAGCCTTCCCTGCCTGCACCATGGGGACAGGAGAGACGGTCTGAGAAGTCAAGAGCATGTTCTGCTGTCAGAGCTGGGGAGGGAGGAGGAGGGGGTAGAGGACCCCAGTCTGTCTGCAATGGGCACAAGGAACATGCACCGATCAGATGCCACTGGGACAGACAGCTGCAATCCAAGGATTTCCCCATCAAGCCTCCCTGTGTGGCAGCAGCATTCCACAGCTTCTGCCATGGTGTGAAGCTTCTTGAGCATTTCTGTGATACTGATGAGGGATTGCCATGGGACACCTGCCTGGGTGAAGGCTGGAGCTGCTGCCCAGAGCCCACGGGGCTGGAGCACTCACCTGCTTGCGAGGATAATCCCAGTTGAAGTTGACCAGCTCGTTGCCGCTCACGGTGCACATCAGGGTAATGTTTTCTCCCTGACGCACTACAGTCTGCACTGCGCTGATGGAGACGTTCACGGATGAGACTGTGGGAAGGGTGAAAGAAAGGAATGAATAAAGAAGGAAGTGATGAGTGGGCACCCAGTCCATTTATCCTGGGGGGACTGGTCTGCTGGAAAGTCTCTTCCCTGAGGGATGGAGCTGACACTGTGTCAGAATGCATTCTCTAACAGAGATGGCACCAAATCCAGCCTCCAAATTGATCAGGGACATTGCTAAGGAGAGAGGGGGAGACCTTTGCTGTCTCCCACTGTTGGGATGAAGGAACAGCCACATCAGGTGCACAGGAATGCTAAGACAAAGGCAACTCACCCTGGATCCTGTAGACATAAAAGGTGTCCGAATCCACATCCTGGTCATCCACAACTGTCCGGCAGAAGTAGGTTTTGTCCTCAAAGAAGCCTTTGAATCCCTGTTGTGGGTCATAAGCAGCTGGGATGGGGTTCTCCACCTTCTTCTCATAGAGGGTCACCTGCATCTGTGGGTTGGTCACGCGGCATGGGATGATGGCCTCCGTATAGCCCGTGATGAAGATGAAGAGTTCTTCAGAGGTGAGTGTGGGGAGGAAGACTAGGGAGGGGTCTGTGGGAGAGAAGGAACACTGGTTACAGAAAGCTCTGTGCTCCTCCAGGGCTGCTCCAACACAGGGCTGTCTCCACACTGGTAGGATGCTCCTTCCCTTCCTCCCAACAGCAAAACAGAGCTGCCATGCTGCAGGCTTGCCGAGCCTCTCATGGGAGGGTGAGAGACCCAGGTGCTGCTGCCCAGTGCCATTGCCTCTCCCCCCACTCAACCCAACACACAACACCTGGGCCTCTCCCCTGACCTGGCACACCAGAGACATGCCGCAGCCATAAGGACTCTCTTGCAAGGGGAAGAAGGATTTTGGGAGGCTGGGTGCTTGGAAACAAAATGATAATTCAAAGCCCTCTTTCTCCTGGTTGCTAAACCCCTTGGAAATGCAGAGACAAGGATGTGCTGTCCCTTACCTGGGACGTAGATGTACAGAGCTTTCCTCTCTACTGGCTCTGGAGCCTGGTCGGGGCTGTAGGTGCACATGTACTCCCCGGTGTGACGGCCCGTCACGTTCCTGAGGGTGAGGTTGCTGATGAAGACACCGTCCCTGTGCTCCAGGGAGGCGGTGAGGGGCTGACCCTCCCGTTCCCAGACCAGCGCGCCATCCCCATAGCACAAGAGGGAGAAGGTGCTGTGGAGGTCGAGGACAAGCTCAGCGTCCCCAGGTTCAATGTGCAGCCTGCTGTCCCCAGACGTCACCTCCAGCAGACCTGGGAGAGGAGCAAGATGAGACCGAATTGGATTCCTCTGAAATCCAAGGAAAAGCATGCTGGATCGCGACCTCATGACAATGCATTTGGTTTGTAGTGTCTGTCTTTACACTGAAAAATAACCTTTCTGGATTTGTCCTCCTTGGTATAGCCACCACTGACAAACACATTTCTTTAGAAATGTCCTGTCAACCTAGACCTTGGTGGGTCACCCTTCATTCACTGTACCTCCTGAAACCCTTACTGGGGAGGAAATAAGACATCACAGGACTTAGTAATATTCCACACTGCCCAGGCTGTCTGTGGACATGCTGGGTGGAGAAATCCCCATTTTATGATTTAACTATGTCTGCCCCCATCCAACCTTTCTGCAATGTACCTGCACCCTCAGTGCCAGCCCGTCTGCCCATTGTCATCGGACAGTGAGGAGCAGAAGGCTGGCCTGGGAGGGACTCAGGGCAGCCTTTAGAAGATCGGGTGTGGATAGAGCTGTGCTGGGAGGCAGATGTGCTGGGATGCTGTTGCACCAGCCCAAGAGGCATCCTTGGTGAGGGCAGGGCTGTAAATGGGGTTACCTGGGTCCCCCCCCACATGTTCGTTCACTTTCTTGGCTTTTATGCATTCCGTGAGCTGGTCTAGGTGGGCAGGGAGCTGACAGTACAGACAGTACTGCTGACCCCATAATGAGCTTGGGTCTGCAAAGGCAGAGGTAGGTCTTAGTAAAGGCAGAGGTGGATCTCAGATGCACCTTCAAAGGCTTCTAAAGGCCATGCATTTAGCAGGCATAGGGGAAGGGAGGAGATGAGGCAGTTCCCTGCTCTGCTGGCTGCCTCTCCACAAGGACAGCATCAGGCAGGACACAGACTGGGCTGAAACAATGTTAGTTTACAAGAAAGTGAAAATGGAATGAAAGCAAAACCTTGCAGGAAATCCTTTGGAAGCAATAGAGCAGGCAAGGTCTTCCTGAACGACTGCCTCTGTGTCTCCCTGCCTCCCTGCTTCACCCTTTGCCCAGATGGCCCAGTGGGGCTGGGATGGGGCATGTGCTCCTCTCCAGTGTCCCCAGGGGTGGGCAGGGTGTCTGGGGACAGCCCCCAGGGTCTCACAGCAATGCTGTGAACAGCCCAGATGCAGCCAGGAGCCCTGTTGCCTTGCTGTGGGGAGTTATTGGATAGAGGGGGTCTGACCAAATCCTTCCTGCTGTGGGGGTCTCCATAATGTCCAGCTAAAGTGACTTCTCAGGTGTCTGCTAAGGGCTGAGCGCTTGGCCATGCTCCCTCTGCAAAGGTCCCCTCCTTCCACCCAGCCCTGCGTCAGCACTGAGCAGGTGGGCACTTTACATCCCCCCCACCATAGGACTGATGGGCCTGAGTCATGAGGAGGGACAGATGCTCCTGGAGCATGCTGTGCACCCCTGTGCCTCCCCACACCATCACCCCTGTGCACACCATCACCCCTTTCCTCCCTGCTGCCCTGCATCCTGGGGCAGCATGCCCATGCAGGGCCTGATCCTGCACCCACCTCCCCACCCACAGCACTCACCAGCGAGGATGAGGAGCCAGAGAGATGTCTTCAGAGAGGGGCGCAGCATGGTGGGCTCCGTGGTCAGTGGCCAAATCCTGCCAGGAGCAAAGCAGGATGAGTGCAGCACTGCCAGCAGAGAGGGCTCCCTCGGTCGCCCCAGGCAGGGGGGGCCCCGAGCCCCCACCCCAACCCCAGTCTCTCTTCTCCACCTCAGAAAGCTCCCATCTCTTTCCAGTTTTCAGCCTTTCCCTCCTGGCAGGGTGGTTGGTTCCAGCTCACTCTGGATCTGCAGAAGGAGCTGTTTCTAAGGCATCTCCCGCTGGTAAACAGGGATTTTGCTGGGGGCTCCAGCAGTTGTGTCAACTCTTGCTCATCTCTGCTCGAAATGCCGCTCCCCCCCCTGCAGAGCCCTGCCTTTCTCCCTCCCTCTGCTCCACCGCTTGCCTTTTTTTTCCCCTGTATTTTTTTCCCTGCTTCCCTCAGTCCCAGTGAGATAAAACTTGCTAGAAAACAGATCGCCCTCCAGCCCTCCCACATTTTCTGCTCCTTCCAATGAAATAAACGAGCCCAAAGAAATGCCACAAAAAATTGTTTCTTGTATTTCACTTTTAAATATATCTCTTTTAAGGGAATATTTAAGATGGCTTTTTAGTTACAAATCCCTTTTATCAACACTTCTTAAGAAATCTTTTCCACCGAGCATTTTCAGCCCTCCCTGGTGCAAACTGAGAGCCCAGAACAGGTGAGGCCAGAGCTCTCTAAGAGCAGCAGCATCTGTCCCCCATGGGTTGTGGTGACAGGTAACCCTCCTCATTGCGCCCGTAGGGACAGGGATGAGAATTTTGGAAAAGCAAAATGAAGCTAACAATGGGGGTGAAAAGCCTTCCTTTGTGCCTGGACAAAGCTGGGGTGAAACGAGTTCAGTAGCCTGGCACTTGGGGATGCTCCTGCAGGGAGCCAAGCTTCACGGCTCAGCCACGCTGCAATTTGGGGCTGAGCTCCTGCCTCGCTGCCAGGTCACCTCCCCTCTCCCAGCACAAGATGCATTTTGAACCCACTCCCCAGGCAGACCCCAAGGAGAAGCTCCCACGGTGCTGGCTCAGTGCTGTGGGGAGCAGCTGGCCAGGCAGGAGAATGGCTAGTGGCCGTCGGGGCTTGCTGACCCCAGCCCCAGGCGCTGCCTCTTACTGAGCGGCTCTGCTGCCTCTTGGCCCTGGAGTGGCCTCCTGGTCTGCTTGATGTTAAGGAGGAAATGGTTTTTAAATGACGTGCGCTTGTCAGATGTTTTTATTATCCTCTTGCTTTGGCTCAACAAAAGTCTGATCTACCAGCAAATCCTTCCAGGTCTCCAGCTTATTCAGCAGCTTCCCTCTCCCCCCTCCAGAAAACCCTCCTGACTCCTTCTCTCTCTGCATTTGCCAGAGGGGATGAGAGCACTTAAGGGGAAGAGCTGGAGGCTGGTAGGATGAAAGGATGGGGGTGAAATTCAGGCTGTAAATGAATGTGACCTGGCTGCTCCCACCCTCAGAGAGCACCAACCTGCAGGAGAGAGGAGGAGGATGGACAACCTAATCTCCCTGTCCCCCAAGGCACTGCCAGGAGAACAATTACCTTTGTTTCCCAATTCTCCTTTACAGAGGTGTGTGATTCATCCATTATTCAATGGTCAAGGTTGTAAGGACAGCTGGGATCCTCTCCTTTCACCCCTCCCTGCCGGCATGCACAAGCCAGGCTGTATTCACCCCCCAAATACCTGCCTGCCAGCAGCTAAGGTCTTCCCAAACTCATGCCCAGCTTTTAGTGCCTGTCCAGCTTCATGGCTGTCACTGTTAGTCCTGTTACAGGTGACATTTTGGCTTCCCCTACCCACACAGCCATATCCACCAGTGATGTCTGCAGGATCCCGGCGCTGGGGAGCAGGACGCGGGTACGTGCTGGTGCTGGGCTGTCAGGGGTGTTGCTGCAGCCAGCAGTGAGAGCCCTGCAGCCTCCGCCTGCCGCCTCCAGCCGCCTCCCCTCTGCTCATAGCTGATTTTAATAAAGCTGCTGGTTTTGCAGAAAAGCATTTCTCTCTGAGATGCTTCTCAAGCAGAGTGGGAGGGTGGCAACATCTCTCAAAGAGCAGTGACCTCTCCCTTGTTTGGCTGCTCTGGCCGGAGCGAGAGGCAAGCCCAGAGACGCTGAGCTCTGCCTGTCCTGCGGGATGCACGCAGAGCCTGGCCAGCAGCAGGACAAACCTTTCTCTGCCTGTCACAGGGACATGTGTGCTTGCACATGTGGGTGCACACAGGCTTTCACAAGGGGTGCAAATGCACCCAGCTCACTGCCAGCCTTGAGAGCACTTGTTGTTTCCCTCCTCAATCTCAGCTTTTGTTCTCAGCAAGAGCACTAAGATGCACCCTGTGAGTGCCAGGCAAGGAGGAGCTGGGTAGGTGCAGCCCCACTCAGGGATCTGAAAGCAGGTGCCCAGACATTATCCCACCCTGGGACCCAAACACAGGTACCTACACGATGCTCAGCTGCCTCAGATTGTCTCCTCCCAGTCCTGTGAGTGAGCAGGGTGCCACGGACCCCTCAGACTCCTGCATCCTTCCCCCCGGGCCAGGACCTGAGCATTTTCAAGCCATGGGACCATTCACCTCCACCCATCCTGGCAGAAGCCCAGAGGCCAGGGAGCTCCTGCAGCAGTGCCACATCCAGCCCCCTTCAGCAGCATCCTCCCCCCTTGCAGCCGCTGAGGTGAAGTCCCAGCTCTCCATCCCCGGTTATACCCCTCACCATCCTCTCCTCCCCACCAGCACGGATACAGACCTTCCCTCTGTCCCCCTCCAGCACCGTGATGTGAGGGCAAGCCATCCCTGGCTGGGCAGGGCAGGGAGCTTTTCTCTTGAGCTGCACTGTTTATTATTCTAAGAGAGGAATTTGGCTGGGAGAGGAGACAGGAGGTCAGCTGGCTTGCAGGGAGCCCGGGCTGGCTGGACGATGCAGCCCCACACCCACACACAGCCCCATGCTCAGCCCCACATGCCTGCGGGGTCCCCTTGGAGGGCTCGGGTCCCTGGGGACACGCCAGGGCTCCCAGTGGGGGAGGACTGCTCCCCGCCAGCTTGCACACCATGTCCCTGCTGCCTCCGCGCTGCTGCCCAGCGACGCCGGGAGCTGCGCACCGCGGGGCTGTGAATGTCTGGGAGGGTTTTGAGG
>NW_010118530.1:8310-10729 GCF_000699245.1 Pterocles gutturalis | reverse complement strand
GACATGGAGAGCAGGCGAGACAAGGCAGCACTGAGCCAGCTCTGGGGCTGTCGGGTTTCCCAGCCCACTGCCACACTGGGGAAGGAAAGCATCCCATAGCTGGCTGGGGCTAGGCACCTCTGAAAGCCTCTTTGAGCACCTCTAGCCTCATGCTTCTGCAGCGTGTTGCATGGGGCGATGGGATAAATGGCGGCACCCCGACATCCCTGAGCATCCGCAGGCTGTGACAGCCCGCAGAGCTGTGCTCGCACAGACAGGACACAGGCAAGAGAGCCAGAGCAGAGGTCAAACAGCACGGCCAAGGCCACATGGCAGGGCCACGGCTGCGCCAGGACCGGGATTCAAGTCTCATGATTCCCCATCTCATGACTCCACAGCTTCTCCAGAGCAGCTCGCTCCCATTTCTCCTGCATCCCAAATCTGACGACAGCTGAGCTTTCTCCTCTGCCTCCTCTCCCACTCCCCCGTGCGCTGCTGCGAGCGCCGGCCGGCGGCTGATGAACTTGGACGGGAATTTCTGCAGTGGGAGCAGGGCTACGCCCAGGTTTTGGATACGAGGATGAGCCGCATCCAGCCTCTGCTGGGGATGGTCCCACCTTTACTTAGGGAGGATGATTCCTTCAGACATCTGCCACTCCTCCCTACCTTGCAGTGCCTTGCTAAGGAGCTCAAGCATCGCCAAACCTTGTGGATATATTACTGTTCCCTCACTCCAGAGCTACCTCTTGTTTAAGGATGACAGTAAGCCAAAGATGCCTTTGCTAATGCCCAAAATATGTTGTGTGGGCTCAGTCTTGACTCTGCTTGGGCAACAAGGCAAGAATTCCCTTTGACTTTGCTCAGTGTGCCCTGCCACGCCTCTGGGTGTGGGGGGCAAACACCCCCAGAGCTGTGGGAGCTGGGAACCAGCCTGCAAAGCTGGTGCACAGGGGAAGGGATGGATCAGCATGCTGGGGAGGAGGGACCCATGGCTGCCCTGACAGCTTGGCAGGAGCTGTGGTCCCTGCAGACCATCCATCACCAGCAAGGGGGTGTGCTGTCTGATGGAAATCGGGGTGCACAGTCCCCTCCCATACAATCCTGTTTGCATTTCCAGGGGCAATCCCTGCATCCATTGCCCCATGTTGCTCTCCTCCCCAGGTCATGCTCCCCTTGCCTGATCCTGCTCTGGCGATGCTGGGCAGAGGTGCTGGCCACCGGCCCAGCCCATGAGGGCATCTCAGCTGGCGGCAGCATGACCGTGGCGAAGGAAGGAGTGGAGAAGCAAAGCCAGGCTTCTCACATAGCCGCTGGTCCTTTCTCTTCCTCCGGCTTTCTATTTCCAGCCCCTTTTCTTGCTGGGGCTGTGCTTCCAGGCGCTCCCACAATGCTCGCCGGCCGCGCCATCCTGCCAAGCGGGCCAGGGACATCTGGTGCAGATTAGCGGGAAGCAAAATATACTTTATTTCTTCTTTGTCTAAGCGCATCTGAGTCATTAACTGAGATCATGAGTGCCCGTATGCAACAAAAAGCATCCCGTATGGATCCCATGATCCATGCTGCTCACAGCCAGGGAGCGCGGGCTTCTCCTGGCTGGGGGGGTACCGTCCCCCTCTTTTGAAGGCAAAGAGCTCCCCGAGCAAAGGCTGGTGACCCCTGAAACCCAAGCCTTGCTTGTCCAGCAGTGAAACTCCTTGGCTTGCCTGCTTCTCCTCTGCCACCCTTCCCCCAGCCTTCGCCACTGCTTCTTTCCCACCCTTTAATGGGGGGTTTTTTTTTTTTTTTTTTTTTTTTTTTTTCCCTTGGCTGGAATCGTCCAGAGTTGCAACATCTCTCCTCTGGGGTCCCTGGGCTCCCATGACACTGCGTTTACTCACAGGCTAGATTATCATCACAGAGCCCTTTTTCTTTTTCCCAGCACATGGCTAGAATTAGGCAGGGCACACACATGGGGAGCCTGTCCTCCCAAGGCCCATAAACAGCTGCTGATAAAACGCAGAGGTAGGAAATCTGAGCCCAGGCTGAGGAGAGAGGGGCTGGGGGACTTCCCGGGGTCCCACAGCCCATCCCTGCCCAAGGGATGAATGCCTGGGGGCAAACCCCCATTGCCCAGCCGCATGCCAGCCCAAGGGGGTCCTGAAGCTGGTGGTGAGACCAAGGGATGCTGAGAGCCCTGGGTGCCCGCTCGCAGCGTGCCTGGGTCTGGGGGTTTCTTTTAGCCATGCAGAAATGGTGGTTTGCAGATGCTCCCAGGCAGCAAATGCCTGGACCCTCAGAGCGGTTTTGCTAGAGGTCCCTGGTCTGTGAATACGTGATTAAAGCCACAGCCACTGATCCCTGGTGTAGACCAGGCTCTCTAGGAGATGGTCAGAGCATGGGCAGATGCCACCTCTGGGGCAGTATGAGCTCAGGGCCACGATGCCCACACGCGGGGCTGGCT
>NW_010118530.1:0-8294 GCF_000699245.1 Pterocles gutturalis | reverse complement strand
ACGACCGGACCCCTGCCCAGGACCCCAGACCCTGGTCCCCAGCTCCAGTGGCACCTGCAGAAGGTGGCTGTGTGGTTACAAGGATGCTGGTCCTGCAGCAGATGGCAGGACATGAACTAGCCCAGCCAGCATCCTCCGGGCCAGCCACGGGCTATCACGGGCTTTGACAGCATCTGCCAGAAAGCCGAAAATGAGAACCGTGACTCCGCAGCAGGAGGGAGGCTGCTGGGGAGGATGACAAGTCCATGTTGAGCCCCGGCAGCGTGATTCAGCAGCCCTGGGGTCAGACATGTGAGGAATGGGGTGGGTTGGCAAGCCCCACGCAGCCCCATTTCAGCTGCAGCCATCCTCCCTCTCCAAACACGGGGCACGGTGACATCCATGCACACGATCCAGCAAACCTCCAGCCGTGGGCTCTGCACCACGCATCGCTGCGAGGAGCTGGCACGGGGGGACGTGGGACCACAGCAAGCCCTGCTCTCTCACCCCTCATCCCCCTCGCTTTCCCCCTCCATTTTAAACCCACGGGAGATGGAGGAAACGAGTGACCTATTTAGTGCAAGTTCAAAATAAAACGAAACATCTGTTTGGCAAAGTGCCAGCGTTATAAATAATCCCCCAGCCCCGAGTGTTGGTATTCGTGGCCCTTTGGGCTGCGCATGCTCCCCCGCTTCCGCTTTCGGAGGAAAGGCCGGGTCCTGGGGCCGCCGGGGCTGCTCCCCAGAGCTCGCCAGCTTGGCCCGGGCTGTGGGAAAACCCTGGGCGAGGACCGGGGCTCACCTGGGGCTGGGGAAGGAGGGATGGGGGTGTTGGGAGGAATGGCTGAGACATGCTGGGCAAGGTGGATACGGTACCCCACGATACGGTACCCCCCCCCTCACCCCAGCTGTCTCCTGCCCCCTGTTAGTCTCCCTGGGGCAGTCGGTGGGTGCCAGGGCCATGGTGGTACCAGAGCTGGCCCATGGGGATGCTCAGGGCTGGCCCATGGGGATGCTCAGGGCTGGCCGGCGTTCTGGAGCACAGCCCTGACATCTGGCATTGTGCACGACTGCGGATGCTCGTGCTGGGTGCAGGGAGCAGGTCTCTGCTCAGCTTTGGGGCTCCCCCCTTGCGGTGTGATGACCCCCAAGGGGACATAAATATGCCCCTTGGGAGCGTTTCAGCCTTTCCCAGTGCCCTTCCCCAGCAGGCTGCTATAAAGGATGCGACAGAGCCCAGCCGGGGCTGCCTGTGACTGTCCCCCAACCACCGACAGCAAAGACATTTCGGGAGAACACACCACGTTGCTGCACGAGGACGTGAGCAGTGTGAGTTATGAACGTGGCCACAGGGCACCCAAACCACGTGCCAGGACCCACGCAGCTCCCTACATCGCTTCGCCGCTGCCCCTGGGAAAAGGCAGCTCCAACTGCAAAGCCTGGTAGCACTGGCTCGCAGAGCTCTCTGGCCCCTCCATCCCCAAACTGGAATATTTGAGGGTTCCAGCTCCCGAGCACGTGGGGCAGGATGGAGCTGGCTTCTCCGGGCAGAGCCCATCTGCTCGCTTCAGGCTTTTCCCCGCTGCCAGCAGAGTGGGGAGGGGAAGCAGGAGAGAGGGGAGCAAGGGCTGGGCACTGTCCCCACTGCTCATCCCATGCTCTGGCACTCCCAGGGCTTTCCTCCTGCTTGTGCCACGGCTGCGAGAAAGCTGTGCCTGCCTTCCCGCAGTGATGCCAGGGAACCGCTTTGCTGAGATAGACGCAAGAAGGAAAACAGTCCCCAGCACGTCAACATCTCCATCACCTGCCTGTGGTCGCTGCTGGAGGGTGGCTGCTATGGAGGGGCCCCGGCTGGAGCCAAAGGGCCTGGCTGGCTCTAATTAACCACTAATCATCAGCTGTGAGGGGAGGGCGATGGAGGCAGGGGGAGAAAAAGAGCCATCCTGAGCCCTAGGAGGATATAGGGGCTTTATGGTCTTAGCAGCCCCACATCCTAGTGAAGGATGAGCAACCTGATCCTCCTCTGAAAATTTCTCTGAGACATGGATCTGCTGGGGAGGAGGAAATAATCTGCCTGGATGCGTTGGCTCTGCTTTTCTCGGCTGCCTGCGAGGGACCCGAGCGTAATTGCTTTGTTCTGGGGTTTTAGGGTCTCGTGGCTGGGATTAGGCACTCCGCAGTTGTGTGGTCAGGGCACCCTTTGCCCATCTGTGGGACGCAGAGAGGAGCCTGGCACTGTGGCCAGGGTGGGAGAGGAGGGGGCCAGGCAGTACTGGGGTGCGAGGGGCAGAGGCTGCTTTCAGAGGGGGGCTGTGTGTGGTTTGACCCTGCCACTGCTGGGTTCCTGAGAGGGAGCGAAATGCAGCTCCTGGTGCAGCTCTCGGTGCTGGGGACTGATCCTGCCCCCTCCTCCATAAACCCAGCTGTGGGCCAAGCAGACCGGAGTGGTGGCACCACTGAAGAGCCGAACCGCAGTGCTGGGGACAGGCACCCCCAGCCCATGTCCCCCCTCCTGCCCGCAGGCAAGCTGGGGTCCGACACCTGGCTGGAAATCACACAGTGATGAGGATCTGGCCCCCACCTCCTTATAACAACAAGACCTGGGGGCAGTGATTGAGCTTTCTGGAGAGGGGAGGTGCAGAAAGCCAAGCATATACCCCATAGCCGAACCGCAGTGCTGGGGACAGGCACCCCCAGCCCATGTCCCCCCTCCTGCCCGCAGGCAAGCTGGGGTCCGACACCTGGCTGGAAATCACACAGTGATGAGGATCTGGCCCCCACCTCCTTATAACAACAAGACCTGGGGGCAGTGATTGAGCTTTCTGGAGAGGGGAGGTGCAGAAAGCCAAGCATATACCCCATGCAACCACAGGCTGCAGGAGGGATGCCTTTTTCTTGGATAACCTCTTCCTACGTGCTCTGGCCAGGCAGCACGAGCTGTGCTCGCCGTCCTGCACACAAGCTCCTTTATAACCTCCTGCGGTTCTTCTCCCCCCAGTCATGGAGCAAAAATCAGCTCCGCTCTGCAAACAACCCCTGCACCAAAAACCCAGCAGGACCCAGCCTGCCAGCACCCCCTGCTCTCCCCCGAGCGCAGCTTTAAATGGACACGGAGTGCTGCTCCCTGCACCAGCAATTCGCCTCCTTGAATCGGACCATATTCTCCCAAACAGCTCAAAACTTGGCAGCTGCCTGCAGGGAGCTGGGAGGGGATCCTTCTCGCGATGCCAGCAGCGCTCAGCCCCGAGGAAAGGGGGTTTCTGTTCTGCAACTGTTTGCTCGGCAAAGGCTGCAACCGGGGTGACTTCCAGTTTGCGAGCGGAGAATGTGCTTTCAGAGAGCGGGGCTCGAAATGGTGTATGTTCTCCTGGCCCTGGTTCAGACAAACCCACAAGCAAACATATTTTTTTTGTATAAATAAGACAGTGTGTCTCGCCAGTTAAAGCAATTCAAACATGAATGTAGCAATTTAATTGGTGCCAATTACTGTGTCTCGGTAACATTAAGATTTCAGTCACAGGCTCTCGCGCATGGTAGATGGGCCAGCAGCGGGAGGGCAGAGGGACTGGCCGGATGGGGCCCCGCACCCACGGGCAGTGTGTTGCCCATCGCCTGCCCATCCCCTGCCTGCTTTGGGAGCCTCATCCCCCTGAGCAGCCCTGGTGCTGCCCATGGGGATGTGCTGAGAAGTCCCCTTCTGTAACAGGTAGAAGGTGCCTCCTACTCATCTGCCTCCTGGTTTGCAGCCTTGGGTTTGACAGCGAGCACAGTGAGTGCCCTGGTTCCATCTCTGCACCCTCCAACCCTTCCCTGCTCCTGTACCCCAAAGCCTCCTGTGCGCCCCATAGCGCACAGGCTCTCTGAGCCCAGGGAACGGCGTAGGATGGATGTTAGCAGAGACCCAGACAGACAAGCAGGTGCCCAGCAGACACATCCTGGACAGGACCCGTCCACCCGTGGGTGCAGAAGGGCGTACAGCACTGACACTACACCAGCCTGGCTTTCCTGGCAGCAGCCTTTCCCTGGGAGCTCTTGTGAGCTGTCTGCTGCCTGTGTGGGCTCTCCACGCCACAGTCCTCTGGCCCTGCGGGTTGGTGGTTGCAGGAGAAAGGTACAAACACAGATCAGGGCATGCCCCAGCCTGTGTCCCGGGTATGTGCGGAGGGACGATGGAAATCACATCACACACTGTGTGTCTCCTGCTACCAGGCTGGGAGGGTGATGGACCCCTGGGACCACATTTGTCAGCACATAACCTGTGTCCCAGTACCCTGGTACGTGTCCCTGTCCCTGTCCTGGCCGGGTCTGTTCTGTGTCCCCATGGTGCTGGGAAAGCACTGCGCTTCCAGGAGGAGGCATCCTGGAGGGAGCGGAGCAGGGCAGAGGTGCGCTTGGCTCAGGGAACCTAATTAGGCAACCGGGGAGAGGAGGAGGGGAAACAGCCACCCCTAAAACAAGCCTTGTTATGTCCAATTTGCCTGGCGGAGCGGAAGGAGCCTCCTGGAGCTACTCCAGCCTCTCAGGAAACAATACCCGGTCTATACCCTCCCCTTACCGCTCCTCTCCAGGGGATTTCTTTCCTTCGGTTAAAGTAAAAACAAACAAACTCCATCAAGTGTTCGGCCCAGATCCTCCCTCACAGCGATACGATGTGTCCCGCCAGCCGAGCCCGCGCAGTCCCCAGCTCCCCCCAGCTCTGGGCCAAAGGCAGCACCAGCACTGCCGGCTGTGCTCCCACAGGATTCAGCCATGGCACGGCTCCTCCGCTCCCTGCCCTTTGCCACTGCATCCCAGGATGACGCTTCGCCAAAGCCTGACCCTATGAACACCACTGCAATCCCATCCCGCTTCAGCATGGCATCAGATACTGGTGACAGAGGCACCTCGGGGACCGCCTGGCCCCAGTGTGGAGCCAGGTGCAGGGGTCCCTGCCCAGACCCTCCTGCAGCAGCTGGTCACACCTGTCTGTCACTTGGGCGATGCCATGGCCAGCCACCGTGGTCTGTTCTTGCACAGCATCGCTCTTGCAGCATTTCCTAACCTCTGGTGCTCACCAAGACGATTCCATCTTGCCCTAGTCCTGGAGAAGGGCTCAGTGCTCTCCTCTTCCTCACCACATTGTTCTGAATGTGTTGGAAATCCTGTCACAGACCCATCAGAAATGAAGCTGAAAGAGATCAAGGGGTCATTTCCCTGCTGCAGCGCCCACATCGCCCCAGCCGGAGGTTTTCCTGCCTTGTCCTTTGAAATCTGCAGGGCTGAAGGCACCCAACCTTATGTCTTTAAACCTACAGATGTTTCCCCTAAAAGCTAATTTTTTTCTTTGCAGTGACCTTTCCTGTGCATGAAAACTGTGTGCAACCTCCTCCCAGTGCCCAGTGACCAACCAGCCCCATTAACCCCTCTTCCAGTCCTCTCCAGACTATTCAGGGCTTCTCATCACCCCCGTGCTCCCCACTCTGTGCATCCCCGCTGAAGCGCCCGGCATCGCTTGCTGGGAGGACCTGCTCCCTCCACCCCATGTGCTCAGTATGCCTCCAGCACGTCCCACAGGAAGAGCTGCGGGTTTGTGTCCACCATAGCCCCCAGATCCTTTCCCACCCTACAAGCTGCCTGGGCTGTTAGTTCCCGAGATCACACACAGCCATTTAATATTTCCCTACGAATGCCAGGATGCTGTCACAGCTCACTTTGCCTGGTTGACGCCGGGCTCCTCCCGCAGTCCTCTGGGATCCTCCCGCGCTCCCATCTGCCCGCAGACCAGCTGCCCACCCAGCTTGGTGCACTCTCCATCACCCCAGCAGTTCATGCAGAGGTTGCAGGGGACCAAGCCCAGGCCAGAGCCCTGCAGGACCCCTCTAGAAATGCCTAGGACATTGGACAACGAGCACGGCTGAGTTCTCCCCGACGGCAGCGTTACAGCCGGCGGTGCCTCTGCCGTGCCTGTGCCCAGACCACACTCCCTGTGCAGACCGCAGGTGCCCTGAACCCCAGCCCAGTGTCGGGACGTGGGAGATGAGCCAAGAGCAGGTATTTGGGTGGCTGCGGTCCCTCCACCTGCTCCTTCAGTGAGGACCCCCCTTTGTGTGCTGCAAACGGGCTGCTGTGACTTGATGCTTCTCTAAAACACTGACCCGTCTTGTTGCACTGACAGACTTGGGGGTGTTTCTGGACCCAGTGACATGGCCCAGGGACAGCAACTGCCACCAGGGCCACAGCACACCCAAGCCTGGGTGACAGCAACATCAAGGAGTGACTTCAAGCCTCATGTCAGACCATGTCCAGGGCCAGGTGCCAACTGGGATGGCTACCTAGCAGCTCCCCCACTGAGCCAGCCCAGCATGTGCCCTCGGCCAGGCAGAGCCACGTCTTTGCCGCTGGCTCCAGCTGCCTGAACGAAACGTGCCCCTTTCCTGAGAGCATGGGGTACACAGGCACCTTCTCCCTGCAGGGTGCTGATGGGGAAAGGACCATTCAACCAGCCCCTCCGTGGCCCCTGAGGAGCACTGGGGCTCAATGTTGCTGGTCCTTGTCATCGATGTGAGACCCTCTGAAAAGATTTGGGACTGCCAAGCCCCTGCAAACAGGGTTGCACATCCAACTGCCTACTTACAGCTATTTGCCCACTGCTTTAGCAGAAGCCCCAGGTGCTGTGGGACAGGGATGGAGCAGCACCATCTCCCTTTCTACCCCAAGCCCTGCTTTGAAAGCCTCCCTGTTGGCAGCTGGGTGCAGGGGCTGGATGCGCTCTGAGCCCACAGCGGTCCCAGTTTGAGCACCAAAGCCCCACAGTCACACAACCCCCCATCCCCAGGCAGTCGGAGCTGCCCGAGTCAGCACAGCTTCACTCCAGACCAGCTCCAGCCTGTTGGAAACCCTCAGCTCCTCGGCTCTTGGGACATCAGAGCGGTTGCCCACATCCATGCCCAGAAGGGTTTTACTGGCCTCTCCCCTCTCCAGTACCCACCATACCGGGGTGCAGGCACTGAGCAGATGTCCCTCTCCGTGGTGGCCTGGCCCAGGGGACAGGAGTCCCGCCAAGGGCACACACCGAAGCGGCATGGTCCTAGGAGCACCCTGCATTTAGGGATGACTGTGGATGTGTTCAGATGGTCTAAGGCTGCGGTGACACTGCTCTGCAGGGAACACTCACACCTCTAGAGGATGCCTGGCTGGGGAGGGCGAGCAGCCCCTTCCCCACACACCCCCAGCCCTCCAACAGCCGCAGGGCTGGGAGAGCCAGGGTAACCCCCCGATGCAGGGAAGGACCGAGAGCCCCCAAGGAGAAACACAGATCCCACAGGCCCCACACCCACTGCAGCATCCCCTTGTCCCCCCACAGCCATCCCAGCCCAGGACCAGGCGAGCTCTGATGGGATGGCTTTTCCCGTGGGATGCCACAGAGCTCAGCCGCTCTCCACCAAACACCAGGGCTTGGCGGGGTGTTCTGGGGTGCCAGCCCCTTGCAGGGGGGCAAAGCCCCTTCCAGAGCAACCAAGCTGGCTCAGGGAGAGGGTCCTTGGGGTCTGCCAGCACCTCCAGTGGGAGGTTTCCCATCCGGAGAGCCGGAGCAGAGCAGGAGGGCGAGCCGGCACCTGGGTGGCAACGCGAGGACTTACCTTGGGCAGGGTCCCACCAGGCGAGCGCCAGTGCCACACATCCCGAGAGCGCTGGCTGCCCCGAAATTCCTTCCTTTCCTCCTCCGCGTTCTTTAACTGCTGCCTGCCAAGGCTCTCCCTGCCCTCCCAGCCTTCCCCAGCTGGCAAGGCCTTTCCACTTAAAGGAGAAAGAGAGGGAAGGGAAGAAATGAAGTAGAAGGGAGGAGGGGAAAAAAAGCAAATAAAATAAAATCAAAAGGAGAGGCAAGGCTGTGCCAGGGCTGGGCTGCAGCCAAGCCCTCGCTCTGCTCCTTTAAAGCATCTCAGCAGTGCCCTGGGCAGCCCCCAGCCCACCTGGGAGGGGGTCCGGCTGCCGTGGGCCCCGGTGTGGAGCAAAGCCCCGGTCGGAGGGATGTGCACGCGTGTGCGTGTATAAATAAAAGAGACCTCGGGAGGAGGAGAGGGGGAGAGGCTGCCTCGCCAATGAGGAGCGGAGTCCCTCCGACTTCCTCCCTCCACCCTCTGCGGGGACCCTTCGCAGAGCAAAACTTCTGATTAAAAGCCCGGCAGACGAGTGCGATGGGGGGAAAAAAAAGATTTTAAAAAAAGGAGGAGAAGCCAAAGTGGCTGCGAGGAGAGGGGAGGTTTGCCAATGACGGGTAGCGGCGAGGGCCCGGCTAACGGGAAACAAAAGGAGCCCGGACCAGCCCGGCTCTCG
>NW_010118529.1:0-17217 GCF_000699245.1 Pterocles gutturalis | reverse complement strand
CCGAGCCAAGGGCTAACCCACCACACCTTACTACTTTACATTTTGTAATAAATTCTTTACATCTCAAGACTTCTGAAAAATGATGAAATATAAGATGTTCTCACTTTCTTTCTTCTTGTATATCATTCATTTGGGGTGTAGAAAACTTAAAAAACATAAAACTATATCCAACAAAATTACACCTGACACTCATTTTAAGCTTCATGCCTGATTTTCAGTTAATGCATCCCACTTCCCTCTTACTCTGTTCTCAGAAACACGTTGCTGCTCAGTTTTCAAAATTCAAGGTAAAAAAAATTCACAGTTTAAAGGCAGAGGTTAGCAGAACTATATATGTACATACACCATGCATAACATATATAAATTTATTAATCTTACTGATTGTTATTGATAAATACAAAACTCAAATCAGGGATTTGAACAAGTCAGGTTCAAACTGAGGCAATGCCACTCTACAAAAGGAGAAAGAACAAAAAGGTGAAGATCACAATTTTGCTTGCAGAGCTGTTTCCATACATCTTCAAAGCCTAGAAGGATTTCAGAGGATTATCTTTGTCTAGATTGCTGTCACTCCTATTTATCAGTCTTTATTGATTGCTTGGTCTTTTGGTCTCCTCAAGTTCAACTGAAAGTCTATAATATACTACCCTTGAACACATAAATAAATCTATTTGAATCCCACGTGGTCTGGAACTATATGAAGATATGATTTTTATGCCTCTCGTAACTACAAGCTGTGGAGTTTACAAGTATTTTTAACAGATTATCTCAATGCGTCAGCCATTCATCATGTAACAAAAAGTAGAAGAATTTTTATGTGTTCTACACCAGTTACACGTAACAAAACTCCATGCTTAAATGATTAAAAAAAAGGTCAAACAAAATAAAACAAGATATGCAGTAGCTGTTCAGAAAACACAGGTTTTTTGTAACTGCTCTGTGTGCCAACACAGAATTTCTCTGAAGTGTTGATCTTACAAGCAAAAGTCACTTAAGATAAGAAGGAAAAAGGGAAAACAATGAGCAAACTAAGTGCAAAGTTAGAATATGGAGACAGCTTGGTCCCTTTATTCTGTAGTTATATGTGCTTTTCTGTATACACACATCATTTTAGATTTTATTTATTGAATGACCATAGAAGTGCTTGCAGATATTTGTTTCATGCAGAAACAAGTGTGTTTTGGGGGGCTTCTGTGACTGCATGAAAATAGTGGTATTTTGGATAGGTTAGTCAATTTGAAAATGTGTAATTTCAGCGACCAACTACAAAGTTCAAACGGAGATGTTTGATAATTAAATACTTGGATTTGCAAATTATTCTTAGTTCTGCCTTGTTAATAAAATAAATTTTTTGGATAATTTTGATCAGGAAACATATTAATATGTTTTTACATGCTTGCAAAAACCCCCACATCTTCATCAGAAGAATAAGTACCTCAAAAATATTTGGGGTTTTTTTGTCTATCACCTAAGCTTAAAGGTGATTAAAAATTGAGATACACAGTGTTATGTTATGACCCGGAAGACACCATCCAAAGCATGCTGTGCTAAACAGTTTTCCGTTCTCAACGGAGAAAAAATAAGCATCTTCATAAATTCTTCGTCTGACTTCATCTTTTCCCTACTTTAGGAAATTATGATTCACCCTCTGAAGGTGCCTACTCCTCTACAGGAATCTCCAGGTTGATCTCTAAGTTGGTGTTTAGATAGAGTCTTAGGAAAGATAAATCCTAGTTGTGACATGTCCTATTTTCTTCCAAGGATTTATGTGTTTTTTTCCTCTCCTTTGGTCTCTTAAAAACACAGAAACACACTGCAGCAGCTGCCAGTCTTAAAGATGACATCCTGTCAGATGAAACTGCTGTCTTGTTCCTTTCTAATTGGGCCTCTGTAAATCTATGCAACAGAACTCTCACAAAGTTAGAAAGTTGGTTTTTTTTTAAAAAAAGGGATGACCCTTGTTGAATAAACTCAATTCAAAAAACAGAACAAATGAAGTTATCTTCCTGAAAAAATATCGTTCCATTTTATGGAGAAGGAGGTTCAGAAATAGAACTCATAAGGACAGATGAGTGTGATTAAAAATTCAAGACTGGACATTTTTAATTTGTGGTAGATTAGCTATGATAAAACTTAAACAAAGGTCCCAAAGTTATGAAGCCAATGACAAAGTTTAAGTGCACAAAGTTATCATGAAGCAAGATATGATCCGTATGCTCCTAGTGGTAGATGGCATTTTAATGTTATTGCTTAATGATACATTGGATTTCATTTTATGTTGTTTCTCATAAAAGGGGCAAAATGGCACTAGAAAAATGGTTGTTTCAAATTTTTATATTTCATGTATTCAAGTCCTGAAACTAAAACAGTATTATACAAAAAAAAATTGTCTTTAAAAGTAATAAAATACATGCTTCGTGGGAGTCTTATTGATCTTTAGCAATTCTTGAAGAGAACCTAGTGGCTCATAACATCTTTAAAATAACAAGTTTGCATAAAATTACAGCTTAAAATAAAGGCATGGATGACTAAGAACTTACCCATATACATTCTCATTAAAATGTTAAGTTTAGATCTTACAAGATTGACAGAATTTATTTTCAGAACAGGAACAGGGACAGCTTCCACATGTGATATCTACTTACATTACTTACAATTAAAAGAATTAACAGGACTGTAGCCATTACTGTAGTTCCATTGTCTTTTGAAATTCTCCTAAAGCTTTATTTGGCATGCACAGATCACTGCAATATATTTATTTTAATTGGAGATCTGTCCCAGATGCTTCAAGTGAGGCATTTTAACTAGGGGGCATAGGATTTTGTGATTTTGAGTAAATTTTTCACCTAGTTCTAAGATTTCTAGGGCATGAACTGGAAATTTTTTATCACTGAAGTAATGAAGTTCTGTGTAGCATTACCACTCTCCAGAACAATTCCTGAAAAACCACAAGATGAAATTTAAATAACCAAAGAAGCTGGGAGGAATGGAAGGGAGGAAGTGATAAGACACATTTACCAGTATATCTCACCTAATTTTAGCCATCTCCAGAAGGTGTCTTAATTAGGAACACATTTCTCCAGCTCCCTCTAGGGAACTGAGACACAGAAGACGCCTCCAAAGGGCAATAAACTTGTCTTAGAATTGAATTGCACATTAAAGGTGTTTGTCTTTGACTATAAAGAAACCTGAAGGTGATTAGGGTCCCAGTTTAGGTTTCTCAGTTTACATTAAATGGGATGAGTCTGAGTCCAACTGTTCGCAATATGAAAAAGAAAGGAACAGCTAGTGCCAGATGGCAACACTGAATCACTGTGTGGACATGTGAGTTGAGCATGATGGTTTGGCCTTGCTGAAAGTCTTCGTAACAGCTTGTTTTATTGAGAAGGATCCACACCAACTTTCGTTCTGTTTAAAGAAGGAATAACTTTTTAATGTTTTAAATGTTTTAATGGGGATGACAGTGGCTTTGTGTCTTCTCCACTTTCCTTATCTTGATCCAAATTGATGTATCCTTAGCAAGGAAGCCTGGAGTGATGTAGTAGACTTCCACCTAGGCCTAAATTTACTCTTGTCCGAAAAGCTGGATTCATCACCCAGCATGCAATTAGCCAATCTCACACACCAAGTCAAAACATTGATTTTATTTCAGAGTTGCGCAATGCTGCGTGCTTGGTGATTTTTAAAAATCAAGCACCCCAACCAGCATCTCTGCACTCAACTTACTACAAAAATTACAAGTTTGTTATATGCCAAGTACTTCCCTTAACAAGTGAATGGATAGTGATTTCCATATTATTTTAAGAAAGTTACATGTGGTTGCATCATGCAATCTCTCTACTGTACATATTCAGTGAGTAGGGGTCTGCTCCTGGAGGCAGGTACCCTTTTGTCTGGAATTGTGTTTTGCTATGTATATTAGAGTATAGTGAGATAGTTCACCTAAGGATAGTTAAGGCTTATCTTTCTTTGTCATTTTGCCATATTTAATGACATGACTTCCTTAAAAGAATGCTAGGCCCCTTTGTTCTTTTAATTACTGCTACCCTAGTTTTTCTTAACTAAGATCTACAAATGTTAGTCTGACCTAGATTAATATATAACTGCTAGGAACATCACACAATGTTTTACAACACTCTTGTCAGGAATTATTGATAAACAATATCATACGTAACATTCAAGTGATCGTAATGAGTGAGACTGACGGTATGGTTTTCAGCACATGAGTTATGTCTATTCCTTTGAAAATTTAGTCCTCTGCACTTATCACACATACTCAAACAAAAAAATATAGTTCACAAGTCAGACATCAGAAATACTGTCTTTACTCCCTAGAACCTCTTACCAATTGCTTTAATGACAGAAAGAGAAGCGAGAACTTCACAGCTGAAATGCATTTTTTTTAAATTAATTAAAGAATTGGTTCTAAAAGTTTTAGGAAAAAAAACAGATTAATTGTCAAGCTGAAGCAAACACTTCAGTAAGCTGGAAAATGTCAATATGTGAGGGAAGGTAAATATAAAAATGTAATTGTGTATTTACTTAAGAAAAACATATTTTTTTTGCATGCAGATGAAAGAATGAAAAGATGTATGAAAATCTCTCCTCCACCAATTGTCATAAATTAAATTACAAAGTGAAGCACTTTGATAGTATTATTTCTGGTACTACTTTTCTGTCAATGTTCATTTCCCTAGCTCTTTTCATAAAGGGCAAAACTGGAATAATTTAGCAATTGCTTTTCTGCCAAACTGCCCTCTGGTAGTTAGGTGGCTTTGGGAAGAAAGTTGCTGTTGATGTGGAAAACCTAGAAAAGTCACAGACTGAAGGCACTGAAGACAAATCATGGAAAGCATAAGAAAAAACAAAGGGTTTCTTAATTTGTTATGTAACATTTTATAGGAAGAAAAAAAAATTGTTACATTGCTAATGGCATGAAATTTTAAGACTGCATCATAGCATATGCTGTGTTTTGTTTACATTTTGCCTTTTCATTACTTTTGATGTATAGCACCGCAAACTATCATAACCAAAAATATCAAGCTACAAGTAATATCTTACAAATGAATAATTGAGCACAAGCAAAAATCTGTACTACTAATGCTGACACCACCTTGTTAATACCGCATCTGGAAAATTACATAAGAAATTGCAGATGTTCTTTTCATCTTTTTACAGTAATTTACTTTGTATTCTGGTTTCAACTGTCTCTGCCCACTCGTGACTACGTTTGTGTGATACCATTTGTTGAAATAAATGTCATACATCTATTACAGAGACTGTTTACTGGCACAGAAAATTACTTCTATTTGGAGGGAAAAAAATTCTAAGTTGTGAAATGAAAAGCAAAAATTTAGTTTTTATCTGCAGTACTGTGAGTGGAGTATGTATAAAAACAGACATATGTGTGTACATGTACACAAGTGCTTTCCCATAGGTAACATTGTATAGAAACAGTTAAATTTATATCCCTAAATAAAGGAATCATAAGGAATATGCTCTGAAAATAAAGTTATAGTTTCACAGGAGTTTTTAATTTCAAGTTATGGATAACATACAGACTCAGTCGAGGACAGATGGACACTGAACCCAAAACCATTGCACCTGCCTTGCCAGGCTAGTTTTATATTCATAGGATGACTCAGTGAACTTGAAATGTCATGTTGAATTCTAGCAAGAAAATTATACAAGGCTTTAAAATTTATCACTGACATCTGAAATTAATCCTGGAACTAATTAGGAAGCTTGTGGACAACTCAGAATCCAAGTGCTATCTTTTCCTATTGACTTTTTCATACAGAAAGCAAGGGTTCGGAACTAAAAATTTGTCATACTACAAGCTTTTGTTCTTGTCGTTGTCAACTAAAAGTGGAAGACATGTTTTCAATAACATTATGTTAGAATATGAAGGCAGAGTAGGTTTTGGCTGTACTTTCTAAAATTATTATTTTATAATAAATTAGAAACAGGGAAAAAAGTTAGCAGTGAAAAATAAAGATATTTTTTCAAACACTGACAAAATTAGAGTGAAATGAAATACAAATTGTCACAATCAAATCTGGGTCATAACAAAACCATCTCCCCAGTGAATTTAATTTTGCAATCATTAAGATTTAATTAGCTGAAGAAATAAGTCAATTGTTCTTTGTTTGTATTTGGTTGAATTTTATGATCCTTGTATCTGTTATTTTAAGGGGGTTACATTTCAAAATAAGTAAGTATAAGTTTAAAGTCCTGTCAAGCAACCTAACCTGCCAATTCTCTTTGTCAGAAGTTATGAATCTTCTTCATATTGTTAGAGAGCAGAAAAGTCCTATTGTAGAAAAGTCGTATAGCAGAAAATCTAAAAGCCAATGTTAATATAACTTGCACCTATCTACTACCTATCTATGTCACCTGTTACTGGTTTTTGGGTTTTTTTTTTTTTTTTTGGCTGTATGCAAGGTTTTCAAAAACAAATGCTTACCCACTCTGGGTTGTTTAGGCTGCTGGTCAGTAACCTGTTTTCAGAATTGCCATGCATCCAGCAGTTCCCTGTGCTGATGGAAACTCATGACCAGGCCTTATATAAAGCCAGGAGGACAAATGTAGAAGTCTAATTTTAAATACATATTTTAGAAAAATCTGCACTTCTTTTTATATCTAAATACTTTTCAACTTTTTTGACATAGAAGTTGTTAGCATGTTTGATAGACAGTCTTTTCCTTTAGAGTGCGAATCACTATATTGAGCAGGGCTGTGCCTAAGTAAAATCATGCAGCTCTACTGAACCAAACTGAAGTAGAAAAGCAACGAAAATGACTGAAACAGGACTGTTTGGAGAAAGCCATTAAAGTGTTTTCAAGTAAGCATCAAATGGAACCATTAACATTCTGGATTATGTAATTTCAAACGATTTTTGTCCTAAAAGGTCTTTGTCAGTGTTTCTGTGAGAATACTACTATGATATTTTCAGGTATTCATTTTCAGGCTTTCAAGTTATTGAACTACAGATAGTCCATCCTCCTTATCTAAAAAAAATAACAAGCAACACAAACAGTAAATCCACTTACTGTGCCTGTGTCTAAGTGACCGCAGGAAAAAAAAGGTCTTTGTCTGACAGAGTCATATCACTTTAAAATTTCAAGTTGAAATTGGTGTTCCATACACAAGGAAATCAGAACAAAGAAAAATTACTGAAGAAAACTGCTGGCACTGATGTTATTGGTCATGGACAGTATGGTTCAGAAGAAAATGCTTTTTTATGTTTTTTCCTCCTTTTTCCTCTTGGCTGGGTTACAATTCAGGCTATAGCCTGAAATAACCATCAAGATGGCTTAAGGGAAGTGGAAAAAAGGTTTAAAATCCTGTTTGTTCATTCCATTAACTCTCTAGATATCACTCTTACAAACATATAGTGTGCAGTCTTTCTTTTCCCGCCCCGCACCTTTACTTTACAGGGGAGATTGATTTTTCCCCTTTATAGTACTCAGACGAATGCAAAGAATTTAATAAGTTACTTCATCACTTTTTGCAAGATTAACAACTTCAAAAATTTGTTAGTCATAGATAACAAGAATGGCTTTTTTTTCTTTTATTTTTAGATGATGTTTTGATTAAAGACATTTTCATCTCATCAAACTAATATTTCAGGCACCTGGCTTGGTTGGGAGAATATTTAAGAAGCAGAGAAGCTGCAGCATGGCTGGCACCTAAAAAATCCAGTTGAATCCAAGACTCTGTAAAATCAAATATTGCCCTTGCTAAATATAGATTAATGGACAGACTACTATCACACATAAGATATGTCTTTTCTCTTTGCGACAAGGTAGATGTGAAAAATATCTCTGAATTTAATGAAGGCAGGATTGTGTCCAGTATCACGAGTTCCTTTCGTAGCACATTTTTGGCAAGACTAAAGAACATGTCAAACCATCCTGTGTCTGGGTCCAGTAATGCTATTTTGTCAAAGTACTGAAAGCATGAAGATTTGGTTGCTGTTGACCAGTAATATATTACAGGTACTCTGGCTCCAAGCCATGCTCAAAGACATGAACTAGAAACATCCATTCATTTCAGAAGCTACTAATCGCTTCTGTGTTTTCCTACTGCTTCTTACAACCTTGAAGTCCTCAGCAAGGATGCACAAGACAGACAAATAGATACAGACATGGCAGATATTTATCTCTATCATACAGGGGTGAGGTAGATGCCGAGGTCCAGTCATTTGTGACCCAGAAACAGTAGTTCAAGGATGAGTGAGTGGTCCTGAGAAATGTAAGTGTGAAAAGTATACCTGGTAAATCCCTGCAGCAAACTGAGTGTGGAACTGCGAGTCCTGATTCTCATAACTTGATACTAATACAATAATCACTTTCAGTGGATGGATGGACTGACATGTACTGACAAAGTAGAGAGCTATGAGACCTCTAGTGTCAATATCTTTTCCTGTTAAGTAATATCACAATTTATGTTGTTTTCGGTGGAGTGGGAAAGGAACTGCAAGATCTACATTTCATGTGGTACTAGTAAAACTAGATATTGGGAGGTTTGGTGGTAAGGATGGCATTGGGTGTATTGGCAATTGGATAAATGAGTTCAAAAAATTTAACGTCCTGATTGGAGTGCGTTCTTTTACAGCAAATCTTCTCATTGTCCCACTTCGCACATTTTGGTTTGTTTTGTGGAGAAGTCTTGGAATGTGAAGAAGCACTTCAGGGGTACATCTAAAACACCAACAGGAGTTAAGGCCATTGGGATGGATTAGAGTTAGTCAGGAGCAAACACACACACACAAGTATAATGTTTTTCACCTCCTCCGTACCAACCAATTTGCTCTGAGGATCTGTTGTTGTTGCACAGCACTGCTTGCAAATGTAGACAGCTGCTGCATCCTGTCAAGCAGGGACACAGAACAAAGAGCACCTTCCAGTTGGGAAGTTCCAGGCAACCTCAGCAGACCACAAAAACTTCCTATTTATCCATTCATCAAACAACAGGAATAACACATTAAGATTCAGTTACAGAAAACTTACAGAAAACTGTAGTAAGTGCCACCTAACTTCATCAGTGTATGTTTATTTTTTCATTTTGACTCTATATCACCTCTTTTTCTCCTTTCTGTTGTAGTTATAAGCACCTGTAAAATGAAACCGTTTAAATGGTTACAGAGTTGTGCTCTCTTTCATCCCCCAGTACTGTTCTGTAGAAGACTCTCGTGTTGAGATGACAGACACTGGAGAGTGGTACAGATGAATTGACCTGGTTGATGCATAAGAGAAGTTTCCTCTCCTCGACTGTTCAACAGTTAGACCTAATGGTTCGTTGGTCCTGTCTCTGTTATTATGAACTAAAAAGCTAAAGAAGCACACTCCTCTCACATTTTTCCTGCTGTCAGCGGGTGGACTCTCACAAAGCAGAACTGGACCCACTGACTGACTACCGATACTAGGCTGTTATAAAGATATGCTTAAACAGATGCAATCATGTGCAAGTTTTTTCTGTTCACTACTCTAAATTTTATACTATTAATAACATTTCTTTTTTGTTTTTCACATACAAATAAATGTATTACATATATAACTTTGGTTAATAAGCACTAAAGCTGTTAACCACCATTTGGGTCTGTATTAGCTTTCTTCTTAAGTAATTCACGAGATACATTTTTAGGAAACTATGTAATACTAGCATTAATATTCATTACAATAATGAATACCCTCTGTGTTGCCATTGTATCAAGAAGCAAGTATGTTAACTAAGTGAAGCAATAGGCTTACAAAACTAAAGCAGCATATTATGTGACTTGAACATACTGTAAAATCAGAAACGTGTCAGAACCCTAAAGTTCAAATCCAAATCTGAATATTCTCCCACTTAGGGACATTTTAATGTCATGCTGCAATGTGACGTGTGTTCACAAGGCTCTTTGCTAAGACTGAGGCATCTCATTTTTCTGAGGAGAGTGTTCTTAAGGTTTTAGAGTTTGCTAGCAGGTGTTCCATGGAAGTCCTTCCATAGATTAAAGTGAAATAGCTAAGGGATGCTCTTGATCCTTTATCAGAGGTATAGTAGTGAACATGGATATCCACTAGACCTTTCCCAGACTTAGAATTCAGTCCTAAGAATAAGATTCCCAATTCAAAAGATTGTTTGAATACTGACATACCACATGTGGATTCTATGTTGCCTATTCAAGGTGACAATTGGCTATCCCGTATTCCCAAAATTAGAGATTCATCTGTCTATCTTGGCATGATGTTTTACTCTGGTCTAATAGCAAGGAAGTGATGGTTATGGAAAGTTGTGTAAAGGAAGAGGATGTATGTCACCCTACTCTGTTTAGTTGGCTTGAAGGCAAAGGTTAAGCTTAATAAAGTAGGACTGAATATTTTGACAGAGATTCAGATACATGTACTTGGAGGTATACAAGAAAAGAAGATAGTATTTCACAATTGACTTTAAAAGAACACTAATTAATTCAAGGAGAAACAACAGGCCATGGCACCACTTTTTTTTTTTTTTTTCACTTTGTATTCAGATACATGTACTTGGAGGTATACAAGAAAAGAAGATAGTATTTCACAATTGACTTTAAAAGAACACTAACTAATCACTTTGTAGTTGTTTGAATATAAACAAACTTATTCAGAAATAGTGATCTTCCCGGTGCTAGAAATATTTTACTGCTAAGGATATCAGATCCTTTCCTTGTTACTGTTCAACTGCAGCATACATTATATAAAGCACACAGAAGAAGGACAATTCTTTCCCTTTGAATGCTCAGAGCACTTGGGCTAGTGAAATGTGGAAGTTCAGAAGAATGAGTAGCAGCAGGATTCTTTGCAAACTCTTCGGGTCTCATAAGAACCCACGGAAAAATAAGACCTAATGCCAGTACTTCATACTGCTAATGCTCTTATCCATTTATTTTTCAGTATCCTTTCAGTTCCACATAAGAATGTAATGGTAAGATAGATAATTTTTCTACACAAAAGTTATGAGATTTGTTTGGTTTTATGTATCGGTTACATTGGTAAATGTATTCTTATTATACTCAATGATAATTAATAAGCTAGTAGCCATTGGGAGAGTATTTTCATATATTTCAGTGGTAAGCCCTTCATAAATAGCCTTATCCCTCACTTCTGTTGATCTTTTCTTCTTCCTTTGCAACCCCTCAAAAACTTGACACAAATGACTGCAAAACTATGCTAAAAAAATGGACAATTTTCAACGTGACTGCTTTAAAAGTAAACTTTTTTGTAGAATAATTAGCCCTGGTTCGGCACATGGTCTTGTCCACCCCACAACCACACAAATTATTGTACCATCACAGATGAAAAAGCAGCAATGGGAACTAGAAATTCAGGTTCAAGAAGCAGGTATCTGCATAAGCTGGCACTGCTGACAAAAGCAGTAGCATGGCCTAAAGTCTAGTTATCTATCTCCTGCAGGCACAGTGTATTTGAGAGTTATTCAAATGGAAGCACCAACAGGATGGCTGCAGCTGGAGGGAAAGATACCCAGATTGGCATAAAGACCTCAGCAGGCAATGAAAAATGACAGCAAAAAAAGGCAAAACACAAAAAGTCATTTGCTTACTCAGTTGCAAGTATGATTTTTCATTGCCAAAGCTGAAAAAGAAGTTTCAGATAAATCTGCTTGAGGAGATGGAAGGGACTCCAGAGCCAGAAAGACATGAAAGAGCTATCAAGCTTACCTCAGGGTCACAGGAAGAAGTCCAGAGAGAATCTGCTTGAAGAGCTGAGGGTCACCACTGCTATAGGTGTGTAGAATACATACATGCTAGGCAGAGGCTCTTTCGTGGTTTTACTTTTGTCTGGAATAGAGTTATTTTCTTCCTAGTAGCTGGTATAATGCTGTGTTTTGGATTTAACATGAGAACAATGTTGATAACACATTGATGTTTTAGTTGTTGCTAAGTAGTGCTTATACTGACTCAAGAACTTCTCAGCTTTCCATGCTCTGCCCATGAGGATGTGCACAAGAAGCTGGGAGTGGGAGGCAGCATAGCCAGGACAGCTAATCCAAACTGGCCAAAAGTATATTCTATATCATTAGTGTCATGCTCAGTACATAAACTAGGGGCAGTTGGCCACAAGGCTGCGATTGCTGCTCGGGACTGGCAGAGCATCAATCGGCAGGTGGTGAGCAGTTGCACTGTGCATCAATCCTTTTGTATATTCTACTATTATTATTATTAATAATAATAATATTTCTTCCTTTGCTGTACTATTAAACTGTCTTTATCTCAGTCCATGAGTTCTCTACTTTCATTCTTCTGCTTGTCCTCCTTGTCCTACTATCAGGGTGGGGTGAGTGAAAGAGCATCTGTGTGGTGTTTAGCGTCAGCTGGGGTTAAACCATGACAGGTCATCTGCTCAAGGAACTTGTCTAAATTTTCTATCCAGCCCCTAGAAATGTGGCATTGTAAAAAATACAAAACAACTTCACAATTCCTGTGAATTGAGAAGATACATGGAACATACCTACATTCCGATACCATCTACCAGGCCTGTCAAATGAAAGAAGTGGGTAAGGAGGGTGGAAGACTTCAGGGTAGAGCACAGAGCACAGGGGTAGTGGCATTTTTTCCTCATTTTCCCCAAAGGTTTCTCATGGTCACACCTGAATATCTGCATGGAGCAGGATATCCTCTTCTTCCTCCAAAGCTTCAGGGTCCAGGGCACATCATTATGCCCTGGGGGCTTTTTACCATCTGCCAGAAAGCCCAAACTCTTTTTTTTTTTGTTAGAGGGATAGCCCAGAGTCAAGGAAGCAAATAAATAGTGCATAAGCGCATAACTATTCACTGTAGGAGAAGGATGTTTAATGTTTGTGTCCATGCATGCATGTATATGCATGGGTTATAAAAATCTAGGAGAAAACTACCGTCTAAAATGAAACACTTTTCTTCCTTTCTCATGCTTTCTTTTTACGTATACAGACCTTTGGCAAAGAATGAGCCCTCACAGACAGTTCCTACAGAATAGCACTTCCAGATTCTCTGAAAGTTATTAAAGGACAGAGGGATTTTTACTTTCTAGGCAGAAATCAGGAAATGGAAAAGGTAGCCAAATTTGGGTTCCTACAGCCTTGAAAGTAGAAAGATTAACAGTGTCAAGAAAACCTCACCTACAGAGAAGCTCATCAAAGCAGGAGGTTTTTACAACACACTTAAGCAAGGACAACTCCAAATTTGTCTTTCAAGTCAGTATTAATAACTGTCAGGGACCAAAGCAGCTGATATGGAAGAAACATGGAAAAAATCTACTCCAACAAGAGGAATCTCAACATAAAAAAAATATACTTCAGCACTCCTGGATCTGTAATTTTTCAGCTCTGTGTGAGTGGGTGTTTCCTGAGCTGAGCTTCAAAGCAAAATTTTCTCTGGTCATACTTATTTGCTGGCTTTGGAGAAGACCCATAGCATTGATTTACTGATTGTTGATCATTGATCCAAGACTTTTTCTCAAATGTATTTCCACTCAGAATACACTAAAAACCATTTGGATTATCCCCATAAGTACCAAATTTTTCTGGTGTTCCTCCGTACTACATTGTGGTCCTTTCTAGTTATGTACATTTACTAGGAACAGGGCACACAACAGTGGACCATGGAAAGGGTGATCTATCAATAGTATATTGCTCTATGCACTGAAGGGAACTTGGTCTAGACAGCATATGTGACAAGCAGAGGATGGAAGGCCATTTAATGTGGGTCTCAAACATGATTATCTCCATACACAAAAATTGAAATAATAAGAGAAATAATGCATCCCTGTGTATCTAGACCAACTGTGGATGACACTCAAGAAACTTTCTGCCACATTTTTGTAGCCTCCATGACCATTGGATGCATTATCCAGTATGCAAAATCTGAGAGAGCTGGAAACTCATATGAAACAAGAAGATGCTGTGCAAATTTTGTGACAGATTATTCTTCTCTAACAGCTCCAGCCCTAGCTGAGCCATAAACTTTTGGAAAGATGACATTCTTGAGAATATTCAGGGTATGATGAAATGGTTGCTACATTAACATGTTGTAGTAGGAAAAGAAAAAAGGAGAAAATGCAACATGTGCAAGTTATGTCTTTTTCTGGTCATTTTTTTACAAGTTCGAAGTAGAGGGTACCAGCAGTAAAGGTTGATGACAAGTGGTAACAATTGTAGAATGGAGCAGCATGGGATAAAGATGACAGTGTCATCTATCTCTCTTTATAAAACGGTCCTTCAGACTCTAAATTATAATATTCATATTTTTAGAATATCAAAATATCCAGTTTTTCAGAGTGATATGGACAGTCTTGAGTTACAAAACCTTTGGGTCATTAGTATACATTCATGATAGATAAAGATTTATATTAACCATGTAGTCAGTACAAGTAGGTACATAACTTCACAAGGAAATCATCACAATCAGTTTGTCATTTCTCCATAACTGGCACAGAGCTAATGAGAGTGTGATGTGATTTCATAAATATTCATATAGGATGGCTTGGAGAGTTCACTATGACTGACTACCAAAATAAAAATAGTGTAGGAGCCTTTATCTCACAGTATATTACCATTAATTTTCTGCTCATTATACAGTTAGTAGGAGGATGTGCATTTAAACAACATGTATTTAAGAAAATCTAAGCATAATGGCTCATATTTAGTATGTTTAATCTTTAATCACAGATACCACAGAATGATGCCCAAACCTCCAGAGTTTCCTTATACTTAACACAAGAAATATTCTAAAGCAACTGATTACACTGTGGTGTTTTATGGAAACTTTTGAAGGAAAAAACCTTATCTGTTCCTTCTGCCTCAGAAGTGTCAGCTCAGACAAGACCTCAGAGAATTATTTTTGCAACACAGGCCAAATGGTGTAGTCTATTTAGGTCCCTAATCAATTCAGACCAGCACAACACCACATACAAACTCAGACATGCAAAACCAGTGTCAACATTTGCATAGCTCTTTTTGGTATCCCTTTTGAACACTTCGCTTTACAAAAGAAAGCATGTTCCACATTTTAGGAAACAATTTTAGCATGATACCACTAAAATACAGTGCATAAGAGAACTCACAGATTCTAAAGACTTCCTAAAGCCATAGAAATTTATGGTTTTGATAGATTGAGTTAAAAGATCAATTCAGACAATTAAGCCTGACATGCTTGGGTGATTTAGTTGGGTTTTTTTTTTAGAAATTGTGCACACACACCCAATACAAGTAATAAAACATATCTTGGCAGATTTTATGTGCTTTTCTATTACTTGGGAAATGTTGTATGCATAGACAATTTGGCATGCCTTAGGAGAGACATTTATCTTTTCAGAAAGATACTGGTACAACGACCATTTCATGTGCCTTCAAATTTCAACTGACTTTAACATTGATATAACCAAAATCTGACATTTTATTTAAACTTATGTTTAGCCAATTATTAAGCATGAGAGAAATAGCATCCATGGAAGGTACTTGGTACAGCTATACAGCATATAACAAAGAGGGATAAACTCTAGTTATATTCAGTTTGCATGTTCAAGTTGTTCCAAAAAAATGAGTTGCACATCTGTCAAGATAATTCTTGCTGCAGAGAATGAATTTAGCAATTTGAGTAAAAAATATATATAGGTGGTAAAAGAAGTAAACTTGTGTTCTGCCATTTTTGAGAAGCATGACAACATACAGAAAACCAAATAATCACTTTTCAGTATTTTTATTAGGTCATCTTTTGTCGTGAAAACATAATGCCTTAAAACGAAGATCCTCTCCAATGCTTAAATTCATCTCATTGAACTATAGACACCTCCAGTGTGGAACTCTATGGATGATATAGTTAGCAAATATTTTTAAATTCAGTGGAGAGAAATTGGCACTTCATGGCTTTCCAAACCAACTTAATGTACAAGAAGAATCATGCACTGATAATTTTATCCCACAACATATAAAGGCAGTGTAGGCAAAAAGGTTATATAGAGAGGTTTACATTCTGTGCATTCTGTGAGCCCTCTCCCAAGGACAGATTCTTTCAAGGAGCCCATTAGTTTTAAGGATAATGATTAGAGCAAATTCATAACAATTAAGACACAAATCTCAACCCAATTCTTCTCTATGGATCTCAGTTTTTTTCCAGTCTTCTATCAATGTTACCCAGTTCAAGTCTCCTCTGCAAGGAATTATTCCCAGTCTGCTTATAAGAATGAGCCACCTGCAAAAGCAAGTTCACAAAATCCAAAGTTGGTTAACTCAGTTTCATATTGGATTAACTGCCCTCTCTCCCCTAACTGATTACAAAGGGAGCCTATAGCAACAGAAAAGTTATTGTTCCCCAGACAGATGAGTCTTTAAAACTATTCTGTGACAACTGTCGTAAGAGAACAATCACTTACAAGGTTATGACCAAATGAACTTCAAAGCCTTGAATTATCTACTAAATAATTAAATGCCAGCTGCAAATTCGAGATATGGAAGCAGTGACTGTACAGCTACCTGATATCCATCCAGTATTCCCTGGAGAAAAATACATGTGCTTGCATTGCGTGCATAAGAGATCCAGTGCCTTTGGCCAGCATCAAATTCAGTGCGTGTGAGCTAACTGTACAGTGTGTGTGCAGTCAAACTGACACTGCTGAGAGTTCACATGGACACAGGAAAGCCATCTAGTGACTCCCAGAAACTCCACATGGCTGTCTGATGCCCTGAAATCTGGATAAATAGAAAAATATACTCATATTCCACCTGCATGAGCTAACATCAGGAAAAAAAAAAAAAAAAAAAAAAAAAGACAAGCAAAATAGAGGATAGAACCTGAGAAATCCAGCTGCATGAGAATCTTGGTTTGTGATAACAATAATCCTGATCTTCAACACGATACTGTTTACCATGAAAATAGTACCAGTAAGTATGCCAGAAAAAAAGGATGTTTAAAATCCTTGAAATGTTAAAAAAATGCCTTCCCTACCATCAAGGAGGAGATTTGGCAAAAATGCCAAGAATATTCCATAGAATGTATTTACATTGGTAACAAGTGCCAGACAACAACACTTGAATATGCTTCCAATGTTAACGCAAATTGCGCCACAGTGGACACAGTTGTAGTCGGTGGCGTTCTTTCTCATGACCACCTTTGCCTCCTCAGAGCAATTATCACTTACCCATTATGAAAAAAGGAACAACGACTAGGGAATTCTGATAGCTTCTTTGTTCCTTCTCCCCTCCCAC
>NW_010118528.1:366-16065 GCF_000699245.1 Pterocles gutturalis | reverse complement strand
TCTAGCAGAGCCAAACCGATCGCCTGCCCCGCGTTGCCATCCCTGCGCAGAGAGCAGGGCAAGCACTGGGGGGCGCGAAGGCTTGAAGGCAGCCTGAGCTCTTGGTGGGACCAGCAGTGACATTGATCTGTTCCTCTGAGTGACAGGACAGTCCTCAGGCACCGCTTTCCCTGGGCAGTGCCATCCCATTGCCCGAGCTTCTCACCAAGCACCTTGTCTCATGGTGGCACCTTCCATCATGGTGGCACCTTGCGTGGTGATGGCACCTTCCATCATGATGACACCTTCCATCACGGTGGCACCTTACGTCATGGTAGCACTTTGTGTGGTGATGACAGCTTCCATCATGGTGGCACCTTCTGTCATTTTAGTACCTTGTGTGGTGGTGGCACCTTCCATTGTGGTAGCACCTTCCATCATGGTAACACCTTGTGTGGTGATGGCACCTTCTGTCATGGTGGCACCTTCCATTGTGGTGGCACCTTCCATCATGGTGGCACCTTGCACAATGGTATCACCTTCCATCATGGTGGCACCTTGCATGGTGATGGCACCTTCCATCATGGTAGAACCTTGCATGGTGGTAGCACCTTCAGTCATGGTGGCATCTTCCATCGTGGTGGCACCTTGTGTGGTGGTGACACCTTCCATCACAGTGGTGCCTTCCATCATGATGGCACCTTGCATGGTGGCAGCTCAGCCTCACCAAGCAATTAACACAAATTCTTACCAGCATGAAGCAAGGTAAAGCTGGGAGAGCAAGAAAAGTTGCTCTGAGTTTAGCTTCTCACACGTGGGTTTTGCTTTAAAAAGAATTTATTCAACCTGAAAATTATTTCTCTCTATATACAGCCTGTGCTGGCCTTGGGGGAATGAGTACAGCTCGGAGGTAAGGATGAGAGACAAAATAAAGCATGCATGTAAAAAACACATAAAACAATGAATAACACAGAGGACGTCAACTTGATTTTCAGAGATTGCTGGAATGTCTCTGTCCCGAGACATTTGGGGAAGGGGAAGACAAAGTGAGAAACAGGCTTTGGGGTATTTTTACTGTCACCTTGTTAAAGGAATTGATTTATTATGTGTATTTGAACTAGATGGGGCTAGTTTTATTTCATTTTTTTGATAAAACCTGGTATTTCAGATACCAGGAAGGGATAAAACAGATAAGGAAAACCTCCGCTTTTTTTTTTTTTTTTTTTTTCATGTGCTAGAAAGAGAGAGAGTTAGGTGAACTGGGACACAATGTAATTAAAATGGGCAGGAAAAGGAGTTTTCTTCAGAGTAAAATCTAGTAACCTGAGGACTCACGTGCCATCTGATGTTATGAAGTGTCCAGCAGGCACTGCTGTGCATAACCAGAGCATCGCGTACATTGGTGAGCAGCTGAAAAGGGATGGCACGCTCCGTGCTTCTTACTATCTACACCTGTATCCCTGTATATCTATATCTGGATGACCAAGTATCTTCCTCTTCTACAAGGGACCCATGGCTGGGAGGCTGGCTGGTCTCTCCCAGTCCTCCCAGTAAGGCTTTGGCCCCACTGGAGGTGGTGCACCCACAGAGCAGCTGCTCCAGTGGTGTTTTCTGGGTGAGTCTTGATGGAACTGGGTCTGGTTTATGGATTTCAATCGTCTGATGCTTCAGCATACTGGATCACACCAGAGCAGATAAAAGCAAGTGACATCTCGCCAATGCACCACGCTGAGGGGCAGGAGATACGTGTCTGAAACTGCTGAATGAGGCACATTTCAGAGCCCATGTGCTTTTCCCCACCGGAGGCAGGAAACATGTAACATCCGTAACTGAAATTTATTTCACCTCTCTGTTCTTCTCTAGCATGATGGGATTTTTTTTGTTTATTATTTTTGCAGCGCTGAAGGGCACGCTTTGGTGATGCTTGCTGGTGCAGGTGTCAATGGTGTCATGTCTGTCGCAACAGCCTTGAGAACCTGCAACAACAAATATCATACTGACACGTTATCCATGTTTTATCACTTTTGAGCACTACAACAAAAGGACTAGGAGGAAACAAGAAAAAAAAAATGCACCAAGTTAAAATCCCTGATAGCGTTTGCCTGTGCAGCCAGGGTCACATTTTGGGTGTATGGTAGAAAAACCCAAACACAGAAATCCTGCTCACCATGTTCAGGTTTTTTCCCCATGGGGACAGAAGCAGAAATGTCATTAGTTTCTGGCCAGAATCACAGAATGGTTTGGGTTGGAAGGGATCTTAAAGATCATGGGGTTTCATCCCCCTGCTATGGGCAGGGACACCTCCCACTAGCCCAGGTTGCTCCAAGCCTCATCCAGCCTGGCCTTGAAGGCAAAAATAGGTGGAAAAATAGCTCTGGTGTCAGCGGGGATTTGCGGACAGGCTGGGCAATGCGTGGCGGCGGCGGGCAGTCGCTCTCGGCCGTGGATGGTTCCTATCGTGGTCAGCCAAGGTGTTGTACGGATGCAGACCTTGGCTCGTTATTGCTAATAAGCAGTCGCTCTCGGCCGTGGATGGTTCCTACCGTGGTCAGCCAGGGTGTTGTACGGATGCAGACCTTGGCTCATTATCGCTAATAACCTCCTGGCTGACACCATGTTCAAGAGATTCTGTGTGTTTATGGAAAAAAAATAATTGGTTGATGAGTAGAGAATAAAAGGAGGGCAGAAGGGTGATGGCATATTAATACTTTATAAGGTAAGACAAAGCCATCATGATTATCTAGTCTGAACTCCTGCATAAAACGTGCCTGGGGACTTTTCTATTTGAACTAAAGCTTTAGGTTTAGAAAGAGAAAAAATACCTCTTCAAATCAGAAGATTTTTTTTTAACAGTTGTTCCAGTGGTTAATAACCTACACCAGTAAAAATGTGCTTTTAATTCAAACCCGAATTTGAATCTTGCAGGCAGTGGATTGCACGTACTTTCATCTGCCTGGCCGGGGAGCCCTCTATTATCACATTTAAATTCCAGAAGTAATTAGAGGCTGCAAGCAAATCCTCTCTTAACCTTCTTTTCGTTAAGGAAAACAAATTGAGTTCCCAAATTCCAGAAGTAATTAGAGGCTGCAAGCGAATCCTCTCTTAACCTTCTTTTTGTTAAGGAAAACAAATTGAGTTCCTGGTGTCTTTCATTATCAGGCGAGCTCCTCCATCATCCCCGTGGCTCTCCTCTGAAACTACTCCAATTTAACAATTTCCACTGCGGCCGGAGGATGTTGCCTTCCACCTGTCTGATCCAGGGGGTCCTATGGAAAAATCAGATCAGAGTAATTCCCTTTGAAGACAAAGAAATAGAAAGTTTCTCACTGCAAGAACTTTTTTGTGTCATCCTGGTAGATTTTGTTATAGGACAGGCTGGAAACAGTGGCCTCGGCAAACGGGTGGTTTGCGCCTGTGCCTGTGTGTGTCCTGGTCAGAGACCCTGTTGTGGTTTTGACACGGGCTGGCAGCAAAACACAACAGCTGCTCACTCACCCTTCCTCCTCCGGGGGATGGGGGAGAGAATTAAAGGGATGAAGGGAAAAGAGACTCATAGGTTAAGATAAGAACAATTTAATAACTAAACTGCAATAATGTTGGAAATAATAATAATGATGATAATAATAGTAATATATCCAAATGAGTGACACACAGTGACACTGCTCACCACCCCATGACCAAGGCTCAGCCCATTCCCAGCCAACAATCCCGGAGCAGGGAGAGTCCTGAAACCACAGTCCCAGAATGGAGATAAGAGCCCGAGTGTCTGAGAGACCGAGACGACCCTGAGAGAGGGGTGACCCGCAGGGAGACAACCCAGAGCAAGAGAGAGGACTTCCGTCCAGAGCCTCACCTCTCTCCTGGCCATGCCGGGCATGGGATGGAACAGACCATGGGCCAGTTTGGGTCTCAGTCCTGAACCTGAGGTGGAATCCTGGGCTGGGAACTGGGGCTGTGCTCCCTCCCAGCTCCTCCTGCCCCTGCAGACACGGGCACAGCAGAGAAGCCGGAAAGTCCTTGACTGTCCTGGCAGCAGCTCTGCCCATCAGTGTGTGATCAGCTTCTCCCCAGCACAAACCCAAACAGCCCCACACTGGCTGCTGGGAAGAGAGGTCACTCTGTCCCAGCTGAACCCAGGACACTGTCGTGCACAGCCCTGCTGTAGTTACAGGGTTGTTATTACCAGGAAAAAGCCAAAGTTTTGGTTCGAGTTGCCCACTGCACTTGTGGAAGTCACACATTGCAGGTCACATGCGTTTGCACTGGGGACAGACTGATTTATAAGTTAGTCGAGGAGAAATATTCTGCTCTGATGCTATATGCTCATGCATTGTTGTCATAGAGACCCCATAAGCGCATCTCTCTCCAGGAGCTCTAGGGGTATAAGGTATAGAATGGACACCACGGATCGCAACAGCACATCGGGATGCTCAGGGTCATGCAGGGGGAAAGCTGGGAGCAGGGAACTCGTTCGTCATATAAAATGCAAATGGTGCTATTAAAGCCAAAAGTGACTAAAAGGGAATTAAAATGAAAATGAGACTTTGATGTGATGATACCAGCTGAATTTTGATTGAGGTTCTCGTATCCCAGCGGTAATCGCCACCGACACAGAGAAACACCCGGGATTTTGGAGCCTTTGGTGTGGCTCTGTAGCACGCTGAGACTATGTGGATTTAGGGCAAATAGAGCCTGAGCCTTTATGTTTATGCAGGAAAATTAATGAGAATGTTTGAGAGGGTAAATTTTCCATCCTGTAGAGCTGCCCGGGGAGGTTTTCCCCTGGTACTTGGGGTGTCACAGGGCTGCTTGGGTGGGATGCAGCCACCCTCATGCCTTTTGTAGAAGCACAGCAGGTTTAAGACCAATATGTTCAGGATTTGAGGTGCTGGTTATTAAAAACCCTGTTCTTTTATCTTGGTGATAGCCGACAGTGGAGTTTTTGGGAATGGCAGCTGCTAGATTTTGCAAGAAAAGGCTCTTTCTCAAATAAAGACATATGTTTTACAGCATCTGCTGGCCAAGGGGAACATAAGTGGAAAATAATGACATATGGGATGGTAGATTTTCATCTGTCATCGCTCCTAAAATCTCCATCCGAGGAAAAGGGCTTTAGAGAGTTAAGCAATGTGAAGTAATAGGTGGCAGAAAATTTTTTAAAAAGGCAATATTTGCCCTTGGGTGCTGAACTAGAGACCCCCCAGGGAGTCGTTGCACTTTTTGTGGGTGTTTATCTATGATTACAATTTAGTTATCCCAAGTTTTTTAAAAAGGATGTTCCCCAGGGACTCAAAGTCCTAAAGGAAAAAAACCAGAAAGAAAAGGTGAAGCCTGGAGCTAATTCAGGGGCCAAGCTGGCTGGCAGAGAGCTGGGTGCGTGGGGCTTGTGGAAACACCTTGGGAAAGGAATATGACGTTGGTGGCGAGCAAAGGGACAGGAGCCCCCAGACCTCGTGTCTTTCCATGACAGCTTTGGTCCTGTTTTAACCTCCTGTGTTCTGGCTCAAGAGGTTTTTCTGCTCCTCACAAGGAGACCCCCAGTTCCTGCAGGGCTCTAGGGAGGACCCCAAAAGCAGAGACGCTGTGAAGGCACCGGCACTTGGCGAGGAGCAGCCACAAGGTTGCTAAAAATAGAGAGAAAAATGAAAATGTAAGATACACCCGAAGAGGTGAGAAGGAGAGAATTTGGCATTGAAGAAGAGAAAGCAGAAAAAAGTGTCAAGAAAAAGGTTTTGCATTTCCCATAATAATAAAAAAATGCGTTTATTCACCTCCCAGTGTAAATGATACAGATATTTATCAAGTGATTTATTGAAGTATCTGTCTCTCAGCAAATAAATACCTGCGGTGAGGAGGTTTGATTGCTTGAGCTTGGAGTGAATGCGACGCTTCAAAATCTGGGATAGATAACGGCTTAGCGAGCTGCTTAAAAGCTCTCATGAGCTGCAACACAGAACATTATTTATATAGTACATATTGGTACAGCGTGTTATAGCAGAGTTTATAATCATTTATTAGGGGAGAAAAAAGCTATCTCTATTAATAATGGATTCATTATAAATAATGGATTAAGAAATGCTCCTTTGATTTAAAGCCCATGCTGGTAATGTATGCTGAACTCTGGTGTGGTTGATGGCGGTAAATCCAAGGGAATCTTGCGCGTTTGCATCCTGGCTGGTGGAAACCTCACCAAACCCCATGCTGTGGATGGGCTCACCAAGGGAAATGTGGGTTATGAGGCAGAAAGGTACCGTGCCAATGGGACCTGCATAAAAAGAAAGAAAAAAGAGTTTGACACCATTAACAAAAGATGCGTTTGGCAGCAAAAAAGCATCACCAGAATGGCTCCCTTCAAAATTGAGAGATTTTTCTTAGCTGACGCTCAAGTACCTCTTACTTCTCCCCTTTACTGGCATATATGTTCCACTTTTATATGATCAGGATAAGGCAGGAATGAATGAGAGAACGCGAGAAAGTGCGTTACACTTTTCCAGACGCTTCCTGCAAGCTGCTTTCTCATAAAACCCCGCGACTTTAAACATTACAGATCTCTGGCTATGTCTGTAAATATTGACAGAAATTTGTCAGCAGAGATTATGAGTCAGCTCTGGCCTCGAATTTACAAAGCAACTTTTCATTCACTCATTAAAAAAAAAAAATCCCTGTTAGTCTATAAAGCAGAGGCTCAGTGCAAGCTGCAAGAGCAGATGGAGTAATGTAATGCCTTGAAGCTGTTGGAGTGGTGACAGGTAGGACACGGTGTCGGAGCAGAACCCTCCATCTGCCGCACGCATACCTTTGCAGAGCGGAGATGCTGGAGCAGGGGTGAGAGCGTGGGCATGGAATTAGGGACTGCAGAGCATTTCTGGGGCCTGAGGGTGTTAAAAGAGCAAAGGGAGTGGGTTGTGGTCTACAAGGATCAAGAGAAAATTATGTCAAGTAGCAAGGCTGGGTCACCATTAATAATAAGAGAGCTATTTCATGGCAGAGGGGTTGGAACTCAATGGGCTTTAAGGTTCCTTCCAACCCAACCCAACCCAACCCAACCCAACCCAACCCAGTCCAACCCAGCCCAATCCAAACCAACCCAATCCAACCCAACCCAACCCAATCCAATCCAATCCAATCCAACCTAATCCATTCTGTGATATGATATGATATGATATGATGTGATATGATATGATATGATATGATATATTGTGACTGAGGTCTCTTCTGTGTTCTGGTGTCACGGAATAAAATAAACATGGGTGTTAAAAGGAAATAGAAGTGTCTTGCCTGTTTTTTTTTCCTCATTTTGCCAAAAGCCAGGTTGGGTCTTAGCACATCCACGCTGCTGGCTGTAATGCATTAGCCTGAGAAACTGGGATGCTGAATTTTTATGAGATGTCCTATTAGCCCAGTGTTTGTAAAAGGTTGTCGTTACTTAAAACCGCATTTTGAAACCATCTGACTCAACCGCCTTCCTTTCCCAGCGTTCAGTCTCCTGTAATATTAGAACTTTCCTTCCTGGTCTCCCAGAGCTGACAAGACTTTAATTACTAATTTAAAAACCAAGCGATAACATTTATTCTTAGAAAATACACTTGGCTGTAAGTCTGTAAGACTTCTTCATGCAAAACGACAAAGTGAAAGGGGTAAAAGCAACTGTTTTCATTTCCAAGACATTTTCCCATAAAACATGGGAACATTTCCTCCTACATCGGTTCAGCTGATGAATTTGGCATCTCCACTCTCCTGTAATTTCCAGTGCTGGAAAGTGCAGTTTAGGTGGTACTGCTGGGGAACCCTTTGAAAATTTGTTACTGCATACATGTACTATATATATTTTTTTCTACAAATATTGTTTTCTTATCAGGAAGAAAAGATACATAGGAGGGATGATTATAATGTAACTTCCATCTCCTTAATTAATTGATAACGGGTAATTTGGGATGCACCCAAAAGCAGACCCTTCCCTCGTAGTAGGCACTCAATCACTGCTCCTGGGGTAACGAAGGTAGTGGGAGCATTTATCAAGATTTTATTGAATTTATGGTCCCTTCCTGTGGTCTTTCCTCCTGGTTTTATGTTTCCAGGTGATGGAGAAATTTGGCCCGGTGATGTGGGTTTCCCCAGGGCAGAGCAGCACCGTGGAGGTGTTGGGGCTCGGGTTCAGCCCCTCATTGTGGCCTCGTGGCAGCTGAGCCATGGGGTACCGCTTCCTCCACCCTCCCTGACATCGTTAAACCTCCTTTGAAACCTTTGTTCAAACCCTGGAGGGGTTCAAGGCCAGGCTGGATGAGGCTTTGAGCAACCTGGGCTAGTGGGAGGTGTCCCTGCCCATGGCAGGGGGTGGCACTGGATGGGCTTTAAGGTCCCTTCGAACCTAAGCCAGAAATCACCTCTCTTTTCTCCATCCCAATCTTGGAGCAGGTTTCCTCCCTCATCACGGGGGTGCCCCAGCCAGACCCCGCAGTGCTCAGCAATCCCTCCCCACCCCAAAATTTCAGAGCCAGACCACAACCAGCTCCATTTGAAGGCTTCCCCATGGATTAAAATAGCTCCAAGAAGCAAAGAAGGGAAATGTGATCTGCAAGCCCAGGACCCGACGGTGTAATTTCCATTGGAATCAGCTCTGGGGGGCGGCTGGCTGGCAAAGCCGCGTCCCTGGGGACACGCCGGGCTGTTTGTTCCTGTAATGTTCTTCTATTGATTTAAGGAGAAACAAGAGTTGGTTAATTATCTGTGGCTGTGCTTCAGCTTTGTTTTGTCTCTGCTAATGGCAGGGGCTGTGGTGACTGTACACTTTAATGGCTTTCAGATGCCAGAGGTCTTCTTATAAACCCATACCCCATACGGAGACCACCAGCAGAAAACAAACTTGTTGCTGCTTTGAGGTTACAAATACCAAAGAAAATGATGCCGCTTCCCCCACATCAAGCCCCCAACGTGCATATTTATGTGAAGAACTGCAGAGCTGTTTTTATATCAAATGAGCTTTTTTTTTTTTTTTGTCCTGACGTAGTTACGGATGGCTGAAGAACTGAACTCATCCCTGTGCAGGTACCTCTATAAATAATTAGACATATGATATTTCCACAGCTGTGCACTGCCAGATGGCTCGGCTTTTTTCAGCTTAAAGTAACTTCCTTCCTTTGCAGGGAGAAAAGCCAACTCTGTCAAATCCTATAAACTCATCCTTTCAGGAGTAGACATGTCCCGGAGACCTGGCTTTGAACCTGGAGAAGAAGAAACTTCTCAGGGATGTGGCAGCCACTGACTGAGCCCAGAGAAGGGTCAGGCAAGTGTGTGGGAAGGTCCCTGGTCCAGCCCTTTCCAGGTGTTGGTGGCGATGGCTGGCTGCAGAAACCTGAATGACCCTGCGGGTCAGGGTCTGGCCCTTCATAAGGGTTTTAATAGGAAACTGGTATTGATAACTGTTGTGGTTTGACCCTGGCTGGCAGCAAAACAATACAACAGCTGCTCACTCACCCTCCCTGGGATGGAGGAGAGAATTAAAGGGGTGAAGGGGAAAGAGACTCATGGGTTGAGATAAGAACAGTTGAATAACTAAACTGCAATAATGTTGGAAATAATAATAATGATGATGATAGTAGTGATATACACAAATATCCAAATGAGTGACACACAGTGACACTGCTCACCACCCCATGACCAAGGCTCAGCCCGTTCCCAGCCAACGATCCCGGAGCAGAGAGAGTCCTGAAACCACAATCCCAGAAAGGAGATAAGAGCCTGAGTGTCTGAGAGACCGAGACGACCCTGAGAGAGGGCTGACCCGGAGGGAGACAACACAGAGCAAGAGAGAGAACTTCTGTCCAGAGCCTCACCTCTCTCCTGGGCATGCCGGGCATGGGATGGAACAGACCATGGGCCAGTTTGGGTCTCAGTCCTGAACCTGAGGTGGGATCCTGGGCTGGGAACTGGGGCTGTGCTCCCTCCCAGCTCCTCCTGCCCCTGCAGACACGGGCACAGCAGAGAAGCTGGAAAGTCCTTGAGTGTCCTGGCAGCAGCTCTGCCCATCAGTGTGTGATCAGCTTCTCCCCAGCACAAACCCAAACACAGCCTCTTACTAGCTCCTGTGAAGCAAGTTAACTCTATCCCAGCTGAAACCAGGATGCAGTAATAGCAGCAATAATCCCTGCGAAGCACAGGCTTTAAAGCTTGGTCTAAACAAGCCTCTAAACCCTGCCCTGGTCGTGCATCACAGCAGTATTCCACCAGTAGCTCTGGAGGCAGCCGGTGCCTGCCCTGACCAGGGCTGACCCTGCGTGCCATGCCAGCCCCAGACATCATGCTCAGCCTCTCCCAACAAATTGCCCTCCAGCTCCTCCTGCTGCAAAAGCCTGGCAAGTAAATGTCAAATGACAATTACCTCTGCCTTGGACGGGAACGTACAGGCAAAGCAACTTTACTGTCGTCTTGGCTTTTTCAACCCTGGCTTACACTTGTAACAACTGTTAGCTCCCAGCACAAGAGCCTGTTCCCTTCCTACAGCTTGGGGTGCACCTTTTCCTATATTACATCCCCCAATGATTCCTGGTTCCCTGTGCAATGGGCTCCCATTGCATGAGGAATAAGGAAAACACTCAATGCCTTGCTTTGCTGGTTGCTGCCTTGGCTGTAAATTGGTTCTTCAGCCTTGGGCTGGGGTGGGAAGAATTGATTTCCCAATGTTTTGCCCATCACATGGTTTCCCGAGGGCTGCCTGACTGAATTGCTCATGTTCCTGCCAGACTTTTGCAGCAGTGGGGTGGCTGCCAAGCAAACCATTTCCCTCGCCGCCCCTGAATGCAGCTTCAAATCCAGCTGGCAAAAGGCTGGTTTAAAGCCAGAAGAGAATCACAGCCGGGGTGACCAGCCGCCTTGCTGCGTTATCCCTGTCCCTGATGCATAAGCGGGTGTAATCCTGGGGTAACCTGCTTCCTGATGCCGAAATGATGCTGCTGCATGCAGCTCCCAGCCCAGGTGCCTTATTTCATAGAATCACAGAACGGTTTGGGTTGGAAGGGAACTTAAATCTCATCCAGTCCCACCCCTGCCATGGGCAGGGACACCTCCCACTGCCCAGGTTGCTCCAAGCCTCATCCATTCGTTGCATTGGAGAAATGGGATGCACAAACCAGGGGGCTAGGAGGAGGGCAAAGCCCTACCCACTAATTATTTTTAATCCGTCAGGCGCTATGTGAGGTTTTTAGGTGAAGCCAAAGCCCCATGGATTTTCCACGGTGCAAAGGCCATGTGGGATCCAATGAGCATCTTCTGGCTCCCACCAGGATGTAGGTTTCCGCGCTCTCCCAGTCCAGGCAGCACCAGCAGCAGGCTGCGATCGATGGCTGGCTAGGGCAAGGAGCGCTGAGCACTGGACACGAGCACTTAATTATTCCAGGGCTGTCAGAGGTCAGTGGGGGAAGAGGCTGGAGCCGGTTCCCTGGCAATCGCTTGCCTCCATCCCCTCTCTCATTAGATTTTCTGTGTGGATCGTTAAGCAGGAGGGGAGAAAAGGGCAGAATGGGGCTCAGATGGAGTTGATGGTTGATGGCAGACATGGCTTTGGCTTGTCCTGCTTTCATGTCACCTCTGTCACACTGGCTCCTGTCCCCAAACCGTCACCTGAAGGCAGATGGTCAGGGCACCAGCTCCTGGACAGGAACCCAGAGATCCCAGCAACGCTAATGCTCTGGATGTGTGAGAAGGAATTTTCTTGCTTAAATTATTCTAAATATAAAATAATCGCGTGGAAGCGCTGCCCTGGGTTTAGTCTCCTGCAAATCACGCGAGCACACACCGCAGCGGGCTGCCGATAAATCACACTGCTGGGGCCAGGAGAAATGAATCCCAAATCTCGACATTTGTTTTGACACATCATCTCCTCGTGCGTCGGAGCGGCGCAGACGCGGCTCTCGCTCTTTACGCGCCGCACCTGGGTCTGCGCGGCTGAGATTGCCGCTGAGGTCACCGCGGAAATATGCGAACTGCCTGTTTTCAAATTAATAGCACATGGACTCAAATCTCTAGGCTCTTGGGCATAAGCTCAAAAAAAATAGAGATATAAAACTTGGGTGATTTACTGGACCTTTCCTAGACTGAAATGATTGTCTGATTTACTGGTTCAATTTTTTTTAATGCTGAAAGTTATATAAAAAAATTAAAGGGGGTGTAGAGGAAAGGGTTATCTCAAATGCATTCATCATATTGCTAAGTAGAAAAAAAATTATATTGTGATGGATAAATTTTAAATATTCACATTCTGATTCATTTTTGTGCGACGGTGAGCAGACATGTGAGCGGTGCTCATCTGGTCTGGACGAGCTCGGTGTTAAATGTTTGAGGGCTGTGATCCACCAACGGCAGCCAGTCAACTCCTGTTAAAATTCTCTCTCTAACCAGCCAGAAATGGTTTGAGGTCATGGTGAAAAAAAAAACCCAAACCAGCTCTAAACCCACAGTGGAGTGACAGCATCTGGCACAGCATCGGTGCCCGGTAAGTCAGGAAAGTCATCCCGGGCGTTTCAATGACAGACAAAAGACCGAGGGGAAAGGATGCGCCTTTGGGGTATTTACTCAAATAATTCAAAAATTCAAACCAGCAGTCATGGCAGAAACATCCCGGCGCGTGGCTGTTGGTCCTCGCATCACCAGCTTTTCATCCTGACCTTTCCTAAAGCTCTAGCACACGTTCCTGTCTCCGCTCAGCACCTTTAGTCATTGCAATGAAAATCTCATTATATTGGTTTTACAATAAAAAATGTGGCATGGGGGCAGCGAGGAATATTTCTCCTTGCAGGTTTCCTTGGTGGTAGCCCGTTCTATTCCTTGCTGGGTGTTACCCATCTTCCCACCGTGGTCGGCTGCCACGGGATGCAGCAGTCAGGGTTTGTTCCATCCCCGCTCTGCCCTTGGGGTTTCGCTGGGCTGGTTTCACCTCTAGAGCACGGTGATTACTGTCATGTATAATATATATTTTACAATAGGCAGGATATTAAAAATGCACAGCCAGGGCAGGTTGATATTCTACTTAAACCAACAGAAAAAAAAAATAATCTTGATTTACAAGGTAAAAGGGGGAAAAAGCTAAGTCACTGAGAATGAGCTGGAGCTGGGGAGGAGTTTTGCCCTTTGCTTTCCTCTGGAATAAGTCCCTTAAGCTTAGGATGGCAGGAGTTGCAGGCTCACTGTGTGGTGGCACCAGGAAACCATCACCAAAGGGTGGCTTAATGTATTTTAAAGGTGAATCGACTTCCCTGGCACTGGAGCAATAAGGCTCTTGGTTTTATTTGTGCTACAGCTAATGATGAGCTTGGCTTTGATGGGTGATGCATCCCTACTCTGGAGCTACACAAACCTTCCCTTTCCACCCAGAAGATGAGTAACTCCTGAATGATTTAAAAAGTATTCATGAAAACACTGTCTTTAAAGTTTTGCCATGTTTTCTCACTCATTTCCGTGGGTGAATTTGAATTAGCAATAGGAGGTCTGCCAAATGATGCCAAAGACCAGTAAGCCCACTTAACTGGAGCGACTGGGTTTGCTGGGATGCCATCCCCAGCCTCCGGTCCTGCTCTGATGCCCATCTGAAGTTGCAGCTGGGCGTAGGAGATGCACAGGACCCCGCAGTGGAAAGGAGCCCTGGGTCACCTCATCAGTTTTGTTCCTCATGCAATCTCTTTTTTTCTTTTTTTTTTTTTTTTTTTTTTTTGCAATATCAGTGGCCTGATCCTGGCTCTGCAGCCAGGCGAGGTTTGCTCCACTGGAAACTCAGGGAAGAGTTAATTTTCTAAATTTGGCACGTTATCTGTCATGTGGTCTGTAATTATGACTTTTTCTGCTCCTTTGAAAAAGGTTATTACAAGAGCCTTTTAATCTAAAAGGCCAATTATATTGAAACAGCGGCTTCCATACTTAGATCCCCCTTTCTGTGCACTCTATTGTGTTTAGTATAAATTTAGCAAATTATACAGAAGGTTTGCTTGGTGGAAGCTTGAAAATACGGTTCCAACTTGCATCAATGGAAGCATGAACAGTCCCGAGAACCATCGATGTTATTTATTGCAGCCGGGAGCCCCAGCCGTGCTCAGCCTTTGGGGAAATAATTTGGGTGCGGGGGCTCAGGACCTCTCCTTTGCACCTCTGCATGAAATCCAAAGGGATTACAAACCTTGTAATTGGTCTACGCTGAAATCTTGCATAGGCAGAGCCTGCTGAAAACGTCCTGATGGACTAGGTCCCATTTACACTGTCCGCAAGGGGAGATGCTTTCTTCCTGATACAATAATGTTGTTTTCCCTGACCTGTGATCTCCAACGAGAAATAATTAGCTAGAAGGCCATGCAACGGAGAAAGGGTAGAGTTTCAGAGCATCTCCGGCGTACACGGCGGTAATTGATTCTAAGCGCTGCTCCGGCTGATGAGCTCGTTAGGAAGCGAGCGGTGTGGATGCGGGCCCCTGGGTATCGTCTGCCAAGAGAGGGATGGTCGCATTACAGGAAATGTAAGAAATATTAACTCTATCATTCTCTAATTACTCAGTTATTTAGACTGTAATCTCATTGTATCAATACTGCTGAAACAATTGCTGCATTGTAGAAGGGCCAGAGGTGGGAGGAATGAGGAGTGGGGTCCCTTCACCCAGCACGCTCTCCCCAGGATGCTGCGGGCTGGTTCATGGATGCCAGGCCTGGGGACACGGATGATGTCCCCACTGGCAGCATCCCCATTGGGTTGGTTCAAGGTCAGCAGGAGTTAAAACTCAGGGATGAAGCTGGAAAAAAGCCACGTTGGGGCAGGTGAGTTGTTGCTCCTGCAGAGAAGCCGCCGCATCCCTTCGGTGGCTTTATCAATCTCCTCCCTCGTGCGGCTCACGCTGCCTGGCCAGATTCATTGCCAGACTCTGGGCGCTGCAAAACCTGTAGGTAATAAAAATGCAGCTATGAATTTCTTGGGACGACTCCAATAAAAAGCCAGAGCTGCCTGGCTTTGAGTGTTGGCAAGCTTGATATTGCAGCGCTGGCTTTGCGCTCAGCCGGGACAGCCGCAAGAAATTCAGAGTCTCTTTTTATCCCCTGAGATAATGCTGATGACCCATTCCCTCCTACCAAGGAGAAATGTCCAAGACTACACATGAGCTGGACAGGGGAATGGTGTGAGGCTGAGCACTCTGCTCCCCTGTGCCCCTGGAGTAACACACAACAGAAGTTGGTTCTGCCAATATTATGCACTAAATACAGACATAGAATGGTAGAATCACAGGATGGGTTGGGGTGGAAGGGAACTTAAAGCTCACCGAGTTCCACCCCCTTGCCATGGGCAGGGACACCTCCCACCAGACAGAAATGCCCAGTACAGCAAAGAGCACGTATCTATACAATATCTATAATTCACCGTGGCTGCAGGTTGAGGCTGTAGCTGGAGGGTCATTGATTTCTTCCAGAATTTATAACTGGCTGGAGACACAGAGCACCAGCAGGTGGGGTGATGCTGGGGGGAGCTTGGCCCTGGCTAAAACCACGGGTGCAAGGTGCTCTTCTTCATCACCCAGGGGTGCTACCATTGCTGTGGGTATTTATGTACCACCCCCAGCTGACACCACCCTTCTGATGAGCGTGAATAAAATGCCACGGCAGAAATGATATCCGGGTATTGTTATTAAAAATTAAAAAAATAATAATAAAAAAGCTGTGCCTTGCTTCCACGCTTCCCATTGCCCACAGGGACATG
>NW_010118528.1:0-322 GCF_000699245.1 Pterocles gutturalis | reverse complement strand
GGACACGGAGGGTTGAACCCCTTTGGTTCCTTGGGAAGCTTGGGCCATGAGATGGCAGAGCTTAGCCTGCGTTATTAACATTATGCTCGTTATTATGCTCAAAAAGGAAATTGCAACGTGTGAATTCCAAAGCTTCAGGTGAGCTGAGAGGTGATTTTAATTCAGAATCACTGGTTTAGGGTCTGGACCCTGACGTTGCCTCCCTTCCTCGCCTCTACAGACTCAATGCTATTAAAGGGTTCACTGCCTAGATCTTATTATATAAGATGTATATCTTATTATATTCTAATATATGTAAACATTTATATATTTCTATAATTAT
>NW_010118527.1:5925-6403 GCF_000699245.1 Pterocles gutturalis | reverse complement strand
CCTTAAAGATCATCTAGTTCCAACCCCCAGCCATGAAGATGACCCTGTGCACCCTCCTCCCAGGCTGTTTTCCTCTACCTGCCCAAGCTCTGCATTGCAATCATTCATCCCACGTAGGACCAGGGGCTACGTACTGGCTGAGCGGCAAGTCCTCGATCTCCAGCAGCACCCCCTTCTCCAACAGCCGGGACGCCGTGTAGTGCAACGCCTGCAGCTTCTTGCTCTTCCCGCTGACCCTTGGTGAGAAGGGGACCATGTGCTCAGAGCTGGTCTCCAGCCCCATAGAAGGGTTTGGGGTGGGAAGGGACCTTAGAGCCCACCCAGTGCCACCCCCTGCCATGGGCAGGGCCACCTCCCACCAGCCCAGGTTGCCCAAAGCCTCATCCAGCCTGGCCTTGAACCCCTCCAGGGATGGGGCATCCACAGCTTCTCTGGGCAACCTGGGCCACTGCCTCACCACCCCCATAATAAAAAAAAA
>NW_010118527.1:3740-5850 GCF_000699245.1 Pterocles gutturalis | reverse complement strand
CCTGCACCCCCTGATCCAGAGCCCCCCCAGCTCTCCTCTAGCCCCCTTTCAGCCCTGGAAGGTGCTCTAGGGTCTCCCCAGAGCCTTACATGCAGCCCCTCGGACCCCACAACATCTCCAGCTCTCACAACACCCAGATCGCAATAAAAAAAACCAAAAAACCCTTTTCTGAAATTATTGGGTTTTTGTAAGGAACCGTACTTGTTGCTGGCTGCCAGGTTGTCGAGGCAGGTCTTGATGTACTGGTTGTAATAATCAATTTGCTCCTCGTAAAACAAGGTCTTGGCGTCGAGACCCTGCAGGGTCTGTCTGAGCTTCAGGAGCTGCCCTTTGCGGTGCTGCCGGTAGCGCCGCTGGTTGCGGATGTCCTGGGGGAAGCGAAGCCGTGCAAGAAAGCCAACATAACCTACCCTGAGCTTTATGGAAGGACCAGAGCGGGATCTCAGGTGGGTTTCGAGGTGACCTCCCAATTCGGTCTCCCCCAGCCCACCTTGGCCAGCTCGTCGATGAGCTCCTGGTACTGCCGGGCAGAGTCCACGAGCCCCAGGCTCTCCAAGCGCCGCAGGTTGCGGATGATCTTGCGTTTCTTCTCCTCCACGGAGAGCTGGCTGTTGGCAGCCAGGGAGCGGTTGCGTCTCAGCTTGCTGGGGGTCTGGGCATCCCGCAGAGCTCGCCTGCGCATGAGCTGGTCGTGGGAGGCTTCCTGGGGACAACAAGGGGATGAGCCTGGTCGTGGTGGGACGGGACACGAGGAGATGGAGCAATCAACACCCATCCCACCCTCCCCATGCACTTGAATGAGTCTCTCCCAACCCAAACCATATTTTTCTCTGAAAAACCGAGCCCAGCCGCTGCTGGAGCAGAAGAGCAGCAGCCAAGCCTTCGAGAGGAGCAGGGCAGCTTTCTGCTTGCCTCTTCTCCAAGTTCTCATCCCCAGCAACAGCCTGGCACGTCCCACCTCATGCTCCGACGCCCGTGTCCACAGGATCTCTGGGAGGGAATCTCCTGCCTGGGACTGGATCACGTCCACCAGCATCTGCTTGGTGCTGGAGACCAGAAGGAGAGGTCAGGCATCCGCTCTGATCCATCACCCCCTCCACCAGACCTGCGCGGCATTCGGTTGCCTCCCAAGGATTTCTTGCGCCCCTTGAGCATCCCAGCCCGCATCCCAACCCCCAGCATGGTCCCCCAAAGCCCAGCCGAGCCAGGAGCCCCCAGAACTTGTCCCCACCTCAGCAGCAAGCTCTTCACGTCGCTCTCCTCGCTGCTGGCCACTGGGACCAGCTTGCCGGTGAGGGTGAGGGAGATCTCCAGTTTGCTGAGCTCAGCGCTGCTGTCCGCCGGGCTGGGGATGCTCTCCCCTGGGAGGGCACAGAGAGCCCAAGTAGCCACGTGGGGCTCAGGAAGGCTGGTTTCCCCATGCCCGAAGCGGTCCAGCTAGAGCTTTGGGGAAGAAAAGCATCCCCATCCCCATCATCCTGCTGCTGGGGGGTCCCAGAGCTCTACCTACCCACAAGGGACTGGACCGTAGGAAGCTCATCGAGATCTTCCAGAAGCTCGTGCAGGGGGTCTCCGTGGTGGGGAGCGATGGAGTCCTGGTGCTGGAGCAGGAGCTGGATGGGGCAAGGGAGGAGGGTGGGGGCAAAGCAACAGGGAGCGAGGGCAGTCGGGAACAACGCGGCACCCAACAGAGCGCTGCAAAGTTACGGGGTTCAGGGAAGGACAAGCAGTGGAGAACCTGCAGAATGTGGATTATTCATTTGCTTAAAAAAGGAAAAAAAAGGCCAGGAGGAGCTGTGCTGGTGGTGGGATAGAGGAGCACGATGAAACTCAGCAGAAAGCTCAAGTGGGAGCAGAAGAGATGGAGGCAGCTCGATCGCCGGTGGGTTGGGTGCCCTTACCTTGTGCGTGTCGATGAGCTCCCCCACCGTGATGTAGATGACCGGTTTGGCCACTGCCACCATCTCCGAGTACTCATCCACGTTAAACCTCTCCTCTGGCTCGGGGATGCAGCAGGCAGCAGAGATGAACCTCCTGCGAGGAAGGATCTCTTCAGTCACCCCCAAAAAACCCTGCTGCCGGCTCGTAACAGCCCTCCCGCCCCGATGCC
>NW_010118527.1:974-3648 GCF_000699245.1 Pterocles gutturalis | reverse complement strand
TGGGTGTCCTCCAGGTAGCGGTTCACCCCACAGAGATGCGCGTTCTCCCCGTTGAAGACCTTGCGGGCGGCCGCGTGCTGCAGCACTTTGGCGATGGAGCCCAGGCTGCGGCGCTGGTCGGGGTGCAGGGTCACCCGACGTCGAAGCCGTCGGGGGCCACCACCGCTGGGTTCATGAAGCGGTAGTAGAGCAGGTTCCCCACGATCTAGGGCAGAAGACAGGCTGGGTGTTTGGGGAGCAGGCGGGACGGTGCCCAAGGAGGGGGTGGCTCAGGAGGACAGCAGGAAAGGTTTCTCCATCCTTCCACTGCCTGGTGGGACCCCCCCCAGAGGGGACAGTGACACAGAGGAGAGCCCACCATTGACCTTTCCTCAGTGGCTCAAGGAAAATATTGACTTGAAGGTGTTTAAGTCAAGAAGACTTGACCTTCTGTGGAGGGATGCTGGCCCTCCACGTGCACACACGATTGAACCCCACCAAGCCGTGGAGATCCCCCCCCAGCCCTGGGGTACCTTGTCGATCTCCTCCTCTGAAGCCTTGGGGAATTTCTCAGCCAAAGATGTCCTCAGGATTTTAGCCACGTAGCGCATCCCATAGCTGAGGGCAGAAGGAGGTCCGTCAGCATGCCCCAGGCGCTGCCACCCTGCCCCAGCCCTGCTGGCATCACCCAAGAAGGGGCACGTCCCCAGCTTGGGGCGATGGAGGAGCCCATAGGAGGGGCTGGAGGCTGCAGCATCCCTCAGCTCCCTCCCCTGCTGCCAGCTCAGACATCCCTGGAGGAAGCCTTCATCCTCCAAAACCATCACACAGCTCAACATCATCCTTGAAGATGCCTCAGCACCAGCAGTAGACACTCAGAAACGGAGAGGCAAGAGCAGCCAGCCCACCGGGGCGTTGCTGGAGGAGCAGGAGCAGCAGTGCCCGCTGACATCAGGGTCTCCCCTCATTGCCAGGGCAATAACTCTGTCCTGCGGCGACTACGGGACTGGGAAGCCCCCCATCACCCAACCTCCCTTTCCAAGGCGTTGCTGAAGCTGCCTTCAAGCCAACAGCACCGCAGCACATCCAAACCACCGAGATACGTACGGGATCTTCTCTACAGAAGAGGTGATGGCAGAGACGAACTTGTCCGTCATTGCAAGGAGGTTGCGGATAGAAATATCCAGCCGCCTTTGGACCTCGGGGTGGCTGAGAGCCTGCTCAGGGCTCACCTCGTATGGGAGCTTGCTGCAGATGGAAGACAAGGTCCCCATCATCATCCCAGCACCCATCACCCTACAGTCAGGCCAAGCCTCCTTGCCCAGGACCTGACCTCTTCTGCCCGCTCTGCGACTCGGTCTGGTTGATCCACGCCTTGTAGATGTCCACGGGGTTGGTGCGGATGCTGAGGGTCTTGTCCTGTAGGACCTCCTGCACCGGCCCGCCCAGGATCTGCCGCAGGGCGTTCTGCCCACGCGCGTTGCGGTAGAAGCTGACCACCAGCCGGATCACCGTGGGGTTCCCCATCAGGATGTCGTGGATGTGGTAAAGAGATGGGATGAAGGGGATGGACCAGACCAGTGTGTTTGTTCTCCAATGCAGGAGGCAGCAGCCAGAGGAGATAACTGCATCCAAGCTGATGCCCTTGGTCCATCCTTTTCCGAGATCTGTCCCCAAACCGGGGCACCCACCATCACCCACCTGATCTCCTCCTGCAGCGCTGCTTTGAAGAGCTGGAGCAGCAGGTAAGCCTCCTGCGGGTTGGAGGCGTAGTTGTAAAGCGTGAAGATCACAGACTCCATGAACTTGGTCGACTTGTTCTGGGGCATCTGGAAGATCAGCCTGGCCAAGTACACAGGCTGGGTCTGCAGGGATGAGGAACACCAAGCTAACCCCAAGGGTTGGGGGGTGGTGGGGGTCCAGGGTCCCCATGATGCTCCCCCGACTGTGGTGGACGTGGCAGAGCCCCACCTGCAGCAGGTAGAAGAGATGCTGGTAGGCTTCCAGCTTCTGCCGCTTCTCCTTGCTGAGGGACTTGAGCCCCTTCTGCTTGTCTATGGCCATCATCTCCGACAGCTGCTCCTTGTTCTTCTTGGTCAGCTTCTTGCAGTGGGACACCACCTCCTGGAGCCGCGTGGGCACAGAGAGAGAAGCGTTGGTGACGGCCACCAAGCTCCAGCATTGGGAAGAAATGTTTCCCTGTGCGGGGGGTGAGGCAGTAGCCCAGGTTGCCCAGAGAAGCTGTGGATGCCCCATCCCTGGAGGGGTTCAAGGCCAGGCTGGATGAGGCTTTGGGCAACCTGGGCTGGTGGGAGGTGGCCCTGCCTGTGGCAGGGGGTGGCACTGGGTGGTCTCTAAGGTCCCTTCCACCCCAAACCCTTCTGGTAAAAGGGAGCCAGGGGCACCTCAACACTCCCCAAATCCCTTCAACCACTTCACCAGCAAAGCAGAGAGAAGTCCAAGCTGTGATGCCGAGGAGGGGAGGACCAGCTGCGCACCACCCGACCAGCACGGGCACCGCAGCGGTGCCACGGGAGGTGGCCGAGCTCCTCCCCTCGCCCCCGCGCTCCCTACCTGCAGTGTGATCCTGTTCTTCACCAGCAGCCCGATCTTGATGTCCATGAGGTCCAGGTCGCTCTCCAGCTGCCGGTTGGCACGGATCCTCTTCACCACCTCCTCCTGCAGCCGAAGCACC